>NW_013669764.1:55948-58029 GCF_000517525.1 Limulus polyphemus
TGCCTTGATTTTCTGTTGCAAAACTCGTGAGATTTTCACTGAAGAAAACAAATATTTTTTTTTAAGTTTCTTTTTTGATTTTTTATATTTGAAACTCATTCCTTTTGGTTTGTAAGTTTTATTGGTTAAATCTGAAACATATCATTTTTGTGGAAATATCAATTGTTTTGTTTATTGCTCAGCTACAAAAATACTGCCTAGCTATAAAAATATTACCCAGTTATGATTGGTGATGATCGGTGCGGTAGTTTCCGAGATCCGAGTTTAAATCAGTATTATGTTTAAACCAAACATGTGGGTCAGATATATCGACATCATATTTGGAACTTGAAATGGTAAGTTAACTTTTCTAATCAATTTCTACCAGACGCGTCGTTTCAACCAAGGCTTGGGGAGGGCGAGGGGCAAAGGAGACTGATCACGTATGGGCGTCCTAAGTCAGCTGGGGGCCCTATGTTATGGCGTAATTTGTGTCGATGTGTTATCCATCCTGACTAAAAAATATCTCACAAAAACTGCCGTTTTGGGTTCCCTTTCAAGCTTGAGGGGGTCGGTTGACTCTGTTGCCCACTCTAAATGACGCCCCTGATTTCCACCCTGAATAAAATTCACCTTCTAGCTCTAGCACTTTAACTTGTCTCTAAGGTATCTAACACATTGACTTTCCTTGATGTCCACAAGGCTGGTGACAGGATTTAACACGTTAAACCCCGTGAGAAACCTGTTAAACTTGCATCTAGTAAGGGACAGTTTAACCGTGTGAGAAACCTGGGTTTTTACACTACCATTCACAGCACTCTCTATTAAAGAACAGTTTAACCGTGTGAGAAACCTGGGTTTTTACACTACCATTCACTGCACTCTCTGTTAAAGAACAGTTTAACCGTGTTTTTAAACTTGTACAACTAAATATGCATTGTTGAAAACATGCAGGACGATTCGTTAAAGAATAAACGAACAATTTATAGCTCTGTAAAGAGACGACAGTAAAACCACTGCTGTAGCTGAACATGTCATTAATAAACACAACACGCCCCATATTGATTTTCCTTTAAGTACAAACATTCTCGTCAAAGTCCGTAATCTTATTGACAGAAAATGTAAAGAGGTCCTGTTAATTTTTGAGAAAAAGCCACAAATAAATGCAAAATCTGGACGGAGTTTCCAGTCATTACTATCACTATTCTATTATTTAAATTAACAAGAGAATATTTTAAGTGTCTTTTCTACTATAAATCCCATGCTATTCTTTTCTGACGTAATTTTGTTGTTGTTTTTTTTGCGCGTGTACACTTTGTTAAATGATTGTTTTTAACGGCTTGTTAACAGGTGAAATGTATTATTATTATTTTTATTAGCCTTGCTCGACCCGTCAAAATATGATGGGTTGAAGTTTTGTGGAAAAAAACCCGGGAGCTCCCGCCTTATAAAAACGGTGCAAGCTTTAATTAAAAACAACTTATAATATGAGCGATATACACACACTAAATGACAAATGGCTTATATATATTAGATTGTAATTAGCGGGAAAATAATATCACGCTAAAGTTCATGCCTTTTATTGAGATTTATGAAAATCGTACCAAACTCGTATTTGAATTAATTTATTTTACTTTTCAGTTTATTCTCCGCGTTGTGATTTTATCAAGCACATTTATGTGTCATTTCTAATGTTAAAAAAGCGATCTATAAGAAATTGGAAAATATTGTCAGTATTTTAGTTATTGCTGCATAATACAACATTTTTAAACGTTTTTAGCAAGGTCATGCATGAAGCCCCAGTTATCTGTGGTAGTAGTACACAACTCTGACCTTGACCCACAACGTCCTAGCAGAGGTTGTTGAAATATAAGTTGTCTTATTCAAGTGGCTCTGTGGTAAGGGGAAGGTTTCACAAATCCTTCAATATTTCACACGTACCAGAACGTATTGTTGCGTCAGCGAGTCACATGACTAGTGTGACGCCACGTTTCTAGAACTATCCCATATCTTGGCGAATGCTCTAGTATTTACTAGATATAGGGTAGTCTGGTATATAAAAGAG
This sequence comes from Limulus polyphemus, assembly GCF_000517525.1. Taxonomy (NCBI): domain Eukaryota; kingdom Metazoa; phylum Arthropoda; class Merostomata; order Xiphosura; family Limulidae; genus Limulus; species Limulus polyphemus. Next base: position 57,993 of record NW_013669764.1, read on the forward strand.
GGTGACAACGTGACGGAAAATAATGTAATGTGTGTGT
>NW_013669764.1:58525-59454 GCF_000517525.1 Limulus polyphemus
CGTTCGTTATAGTGTTTGTTTTAGCGCGAGTATTGAAATTAAGTGTATCGTAAAGTTGTATTCGGAAAGAATAAACCAGTTTTATGAAGTAAGGACTTGTGTCGCTAAAGTTTCGTCGGAACGAAGTTACGGAAAGTTAATTAACAAACGGAGACGTAACAATATAATTACGTCATATAATCTCAAAATTGCGGTTTAAACTCCGAAAGAAAATGGAGCACCCAAAAACAATAGGCCTGAGGTTTATGATAAAAGTTCAATCACAAAGTTTAAACCTAGAAATTAATAAGTATCATCATAAGTTAAAACTAATGACGATACGTTTGGCAGAAAGAAAGAAAAATATGTTTTATCCAAAAAAGTAAACATAAAACAAAAACTACACAAAAACCTAGTAAATACATAAACATTATAGTCACTAACTTCTAATTTAGGAGTTTTTAAAACTTGTCAAGAACTTCGAAATGTCTACTCAAGCTAAATATATGCCAACACTAATAGCAGATCATAGTTTTGTTGTCAAGCGACAGAGACGTTACCAAAAGTTTTTATATATATTAATTACAAAAGCTTCGATTTTTTTGATTTTTAAAAATATGTAACAATATGCACGTCCATGTAATTACTTCGCAGGGTGTGGATGGATCTTTACCAAAATTGGTATGGAGGTTCATTAGGTCCATTTAGAGATACATACCAATTACTAGTTTATGCGGTTTTTATGGCCGTTTCTGCATTTTTTTTTACTGCAACTTCACGCCCCCCCCTGTAGTTAAATCTTCACGAAATTTGGTATAGAGGTGCAATGGGTCCAAGGGGGAGATACATGCAAATTTTCTGTTTTATGGTTTTTATGTGTGTATGGAGGTTTGTGGGATCCATGGGGAGATACGTACATACAAATTTTCAGTTTTGTATTTTGTGGTTTT
>NW_013669764.1:60373-62972 GCF_000517525.1 Limulus polyphemus
GCTAACTCTTGGGCTACTCTTTTATCAATGAAGAGTGGGATTGACCGTCACATTATAACGCTACTCAAACAGATAATTATTTCACTTCAGAGACAGGAAGCAGAATTACTAGAAAATGTACGTTGAGAGATTTATGGTTTTTGTTTTCGAAATATGCCAGTGGCAACACAGAGAATGAAAATTCATAATAATAAAATTATTCATGTTCACTGGGCTTGATTATTTAAATATTTTAGTTTTTCTTGTCAAAAAGCAGTAAGAAGTGACTTGAAAACATCTCACTTAATATAAGTATGTCTATCTTGAAAGTATGTATAAACAACGTGTGAAAAAGGAATCTCTCAAATAATCTCACTTAATATAAGTATGTCTAACTTGAAAGTATGTATAAACAACGTGTGAAAAAGGAATCTCTCAAATAATTGGTGGTATTTGAAAATGAAATGAAATTATAGAGTTTATGTTCTACCATAGTACACAATACCACACTGACCACAGATATTATCTGTATATGCTGGAGTAAAGATGTATTGATTTCTACCTATGAAAGGAAGAGATTATAATAATTCTACCAATTTGTTGAAGTTTTTTGACAGGGAGCACCACCATTCTGGATCATGTTTTCTAAAAGCATGCCGAGAATTAATAATAAAACTATTTTAAATATTATTCCTGATAACAGTTTCTAACATCTGGCTAAAAACGGAAATTCCCAGATTTTCCCTTTGCTTTGAAAACCGGAATCGCGTTGTGCATACCAGAAAATTTGAATCATGAACCAGTACCACAGCTGTCGTCACATAACACAATATACTTTACCTTCATTAACCAGTTCCACAGCTGTCGTCACATAACACAATATACTTTACCTTCATTAACCAGTTTCACATCTATCATTACACAACACAATATACTTTACCTTCATTTTGTGTAATGATAGATGTGAAACTGGTTAATGAAGGTAAAGTATATTGTGTTGTGTAATGACAGATGAGAAACTGGTTTCTTGTCCATTAAATAAGATAAGTTACTTTTCAAGTGAAAATAGCTTTATTAGTTAAAGTATATTGTGTTGTGTGATGATAGATGTGAAACTGGTTCATGGAGGTAAAGTATATTGTGTGTAGTCACCTGTAAAATAATTAACTACTTCAGGTGCATAACTCCATCATGAGAATTTAAATATATGGATGAGATATGCTAACAACAATGAATAGAAAGGACAAATTTGAGAAAGTTTTGATGAATTGATTTTAAAGCTATCTACAATGTAGTTCTAATTAAGATGTTGAAATAATTATCCATGGTGGTTGGTAAGTCTTAATGGCGAGAGTTTCGTTAAATCGTAATGTTCTTTCACGCGTTGTCTTGAGTAGAATGTCAGACTGTTCGAATTTAATTTCCTCTCTGGAAAGCTACTACATTAGGTCCACAAGCAGATGTCTCCTGGAAAGGATTTAAGAGTAATCGTACTTCTTACATGTATGACAACTTGCTGTTTTTCCAGCATTCCATGAAATGTAACTTGAGGACTTTTACGCTTATACGGGGTTCGATTCCCGTGGTGAGCATATATATATAATCCATAGTGTAGCTTTGCGCTAAAACACATAAACGATCAAAAACGTTTCCTTTGGTAACAGCTTGGCCAGTCCCGGAAATCTGTACTAGGTGAATGTAAAGATGACAGTATACTAATGGTCTTTGATTATTGGAACGATAAGAACTATGAACTATTACCCTTATCATTCGTACTAGAGATTCAGGCTTGGATTTAACAGAACAACTATTTTGTCCTTCTCTTCTTATTTGATCGTTTATGTCGTCACGCCCCCTAGTGGCTGAACGGCAAGTTTATAGGCTTACGACACTAAAAATCGGGTTTCGATACTCGTAGTGTGAATAGCATATATATCACATTGTGTAGCTGTGCGCTTAATAACAACCACGTGACACATATTTTCTCTTCTTAGCAAAATCCAAATTTATATATTATTTAAATGACTGAAATATGAAATATTTTCTGTCAGCAGGGATAAGAACGTAGTTTCTAATCGATTGATAATGTATTTATTGACGGTTTAAATACATGTGTTTGTGTACGTATACTTGCCGATGTTTATTGAAAACCAATTAATTTCGTTGGATAACGGCAAGGCATTGCTTATCAGGCACAGGAAGTAATTACTTGTAGTACTAGGACTTGGAAGTGTTTAAAGTTAGTAGAGATAACATGGTCGATAATGTTTCGACTGTTACATGCCAGACACGTTACATCCATGTCGTATGTTACATCTTGTGCACCATTTGCTTGTGTTCATTACTTACTGCCGTGCTGATAATGGAACTTATCAGTTGGCAGTAGACATGTATATAAAGGTGCACGAGATTCTTGTAAAGACTTCTCACTTCCCAGAGATTATGTGTGGGGTTAAATCAACGTCCATTTCGACAAATAAAAACTTATAAGTATTGCCAGGGACAAGGCACCAGAATCTTATTTGTAAAAACAACAACAACAAAAAAAGAATAATTATCGAAATATTTTTTTTAACATTTAGAAGAACCGCTACCTCGATCTGAACGAATATAATACTTG
>NW_013669764.1:63815-67974 GCF_000517525.1 Limulus polyphemus
ACCCATCATGTATGGTGCTCGTAACGTCTTTATCCATTTACCCCTCATGTATGGTGCTCGTAACGTCTTTATCCATCTACCCCTCATGTATGGTGCTCGTAACGTCTTTATCCATCTACCCATCATGTATGGTGCTCGTAACGTCTATTATCCATCTACCCCTCATGTATAGTGCTCGTAACGTCTTTACCCATCTATCCCTCATGCATGATGCTCGCTTCGTATTTAACCAGGAGAAATTTCTCTCAGCCTAGCGGCCATGATGTAAACCGTTAAGGCCGAACTATGAATTCGAGGGATCATGGTTCACTTTCTATTGCTGCAAAAACATTCACCCCACTTTGGCCAATGGGTGCACTGTGAGAGTGACGTCAAATCCCACTATTCGATCAGCCCAAGATTTTAGATTTTATGGTGGGTACTGTTGATTAGTTGCCTTCCGTATAGTCTATCAGATCTAAAGCTATACTCGGATATTCCTTCTATAGCTTTGAGCGAAAATAAAACGAAGAAACTAGTTAAACTAATAATGCATCGTGATCATTATAGATTTAATTTCTTCTGGTGTATTTACTTATTATAATATGTACTTTGTTCAGTTTGTTATACAGAGTCATCTATATTAGTTAGTTTATGATTACGATCTTAACTTTCAATCAAACGGTATCAATATTATATTTTAATAACTTCAAATTGCTCTAGAATAACTGGAAATTTTCACAGTCCAATGAGGGTAGAATGCGTGGATTACGAGTCCCTTTTTTCTTCTCGTAACTGTGGTACTTTAGGGTCATATAACAATGTTACACCCATAACGAAGAAAAGTAAAGCTAAAAACATTAACATTGCATTCCACTCCTTGGGTTGGGATCGGGGATTCGGGAGTTTTTAAACTGGAATATAGATAAGTTAGCTGTCCCTAATTTTGAAGTGATACACACGAGGGAAGGCAGCCAGTCAACAGCACCCACAAATGATACACACGAGGGAAGGCAGCCAGTCAACAGCACCCACAAGTGATACACACGAGGGAAGGCAGCCAGTCAACAGCACCCACCGTTAGGTACTCTAATTGAATAGTATCATTTAACTTTTACTCTTCTAACGCACTCACCGCCTCAATGACACGAACCATGGACCATTCCTGATTCAGAGTCTGGTACGCCCAGTCATTTATCATTTGACCGAGAACAGGATACATACAGTTCTTGGACTGAAATTTGCCGATAAACTACAGATAACAAAATGTGTTGACAAGATGCTATTCATTTAACGACTTAGAATTCAAACTTTGCTTATAAGTTCAAACTAATACCAGTGTCGTAGTCAGGAAAATGTTCGCGGGGAGGGGAGCGTTGTAAAGAAACAGGAGGGCTATAGAAAATTATCCTTTCTTTATTTTAAATATCTGTGGAAGGATGTAAAGTTGGTAGCCTCCATCCCCACCATCTTTGGTACCTGGTACACGTATTAAAACTAAATCTAGTTTCTATAGGTCGTTTTTGTCTTTTCGAGTCATTGTAGATGACAAATGGCGCTCAAAAACCTTTCATAACATACATACACGCAAACTTAAAAACAGACAGACCTATATACACACACACACACACACACACACACACATACAGGTGGACGCTCGCGCGTGTATATATAAATTATTCATACGAATGAATTATGATGAGCTGTACCAGTTTTTATCTGTTTTACAAAAATGTGTGTAGAGGCAATGAATGTTTAAGCATCGTTATAAGTTTAAATAAGAAATGTCTAAATGCACCCAAGAAATTATCATTTATATTTTAGTTTTGGTTATGAAGTAAAACGCCAAAATAATGTGACACCTGCTTGTTCTCTCACGAAGAAAAGTAGGCTTACTACGCACTTGGTCTTAATGACATGTAAGTATATTGAATTAACATTAACAGCGGTATTGTCAGATGTTCCTGTTATATAAATTGTTAAATTAACACTTTTCAGCATTATTGATAGACACTGGTCAAAATAAGCTTCCTACGTACATTAGAACTAAAAATTAACTCAGTGATTAATATTGCTAATTTAAAATACCGTTGTAAATTATAATGATTAGAATGTATTGATTCATCAGGTGGGGTGCCCTCGCTGTTATCGACACTTTCGGCCGTAATCCGAATAATATCTCACGAGTTTCAGCCTGATTAGGAGACTTAGGTCATTCGTAAGTCTGTGTACTAAGCTCACAGTGCGAAATAAGTCGTAATAAAAATTATCATGGTTGGTACTTTTTTCATGTGAACTACTTGTTTTAACCACAGCATGTTGAGTATAATGTTTTTCAATGTAATTTACATCTTTAGCAGGGCCTGGTGGTTAGGGCATTCGACTTGCAATCTGCGGGTCGCGGTATCGAATCCCGCCATCAAATATGCTCGCTCTTTCATCCGTGTGGGCATTATATGGGAGCACAGTAACTATTCCTATGTAGGGATAGGCCCAGTTAAAAATGGCAGCCTGTACGTTGCGCACGCGAGCCAGGAACGTCGGCAAAACCCAGTCAAAGGGATAGAGACGAAAAACCCTTACACTAATCAAGTACAAAACTACCTCTAAAGTTCGGCTAACCTTCTTTGACGTGTAGAAAACGGGCCGCAAAATATCGATTTTCGTCTTCTCTGTCAGCTGTAACTCGTAAACCACAGTGTGCTTACGACCAGTCTGCACACCAAAACACTTCACTATTCCCTAGGATGTTCCTTTTCATACCTAGAACAGCAAGTGATCCACGATAGCTTAGTTACAGCCCAAATTACTAATCACGGTCTCTGATCAGAAAGGGCCGGCATGGCTAGGTGATTAGGGCACTTGACTCGCAATCTGAGGGTCGCGGGTCCGAATCCCGTCTCACCAAACATGCTCTCCCTTTCAGCCGTGGGGGCGTTATAATGTTACGGTCAATCCCACTATTTGTTGGTAAAAAGAGTAGCCCAAGTGTTGGCGGTGGGTGGTGATGACTAGCTGCCTTCCTTATAGTTTACCACTTCAAAGTTAATGGCGATTAGCGCAGATAGACCTTCAAATAGCTTTGCGCGAAATGAAAAAAAAACAAAAACAAAAGAAGGTGTACTAAGAGAAAAAAAAAGATTTTATTTTATCATATGTTGAAGAAAAGAAACATCAAACACAATCCGTAGTCCCTGTCTCGTAAAAAAACAAACTCAAATTGAACATACGTATTTACATATTGGAGATTTAAAAATAATCAATCTTGGTTCATTCCAGAGACAGCCCTTTATGAATTCAACCAAGAAGCTTCTAAATTTCTGTCAGCGTTGCTTATCAGCTTCTTGAAATAAAAAGAATCACTATCTGATTGGTTAACAAGGCTCAGTTACCACAAATCTGAATTATTCCCTACATTAATCGAGAGTTTATGGAAGAATTGAAAATGTATATTATCGTTGAAAACATTACTTCATGAATAAGTACAGTAATAACCCACTTATGGCTGTGTATCTCTTTCATTACGTCATCAGGAATGCATTTCTCAAACATCCGGTAGCAGTTTATTGTTGGATTTTCCACCTCAATCGTTTGGAATGTGGAAATTGCCGAATTTTCTCATTTCAGTAATAATATCACCTCCATTTTTCAAGAAATACTTGATCAAAATGCGAATAAAAGTTTAATCTAAACGAAAATAAACGTATAAAAAATGTGCTTGTTACCTTGTACACAATCATATATAATATTAATATTTCCTGATTGTGTTATTACATGTCACTATATTCTTTTTAGCTCTACAATAACTTGTGTTAAATGCTTATATTATCATTTAAGTGACATTAAGTAATATTTTTTTCTGTATTTAATTTCTGTAGTGCATATCTAACCTATATTAACGCCAGTGTGTGTGTCACGTCATGTCACGCTTGATTTCTCGAAATATGAGGAGTCATTAAAGCCAAAATGCATTTATCCAGATAGAATAGTTCGATTACTGTCTGCCCATTACGATTTTAGTGACGTGGGTGCTAGGGAGCCGTGAGGTGTGTGTGTGTGTGTGTGACGTGAAACCTTATAGGTATAATGAGTGTTGGTGTAATAAGCCTAAAGTAAAAACGTAGTGTGGGATCACCTAGCCTACAGCCAATTGCATAGAATTTATCATGAAAGTAAAAAT
>NW_013669764.1:68835-78410 GCF_000517525.1 Limulus polyphemus
TAGAATTTATCATGAAAGTAAAAATATTGATTCAATTTTAAACTTAAATCGCTTCTGAATTAAGCTATTTTCTGTTATATCACCAATGTTTTTTTTTACTGAAAAACAAACCTCTTTAATCAACGGAGACTCTAAATTACGAAATCAACAAATATTTTTCCAGTTTAATTGTCTATGTATTTCATTTTATACTTTCAGTACATAGACTAACAACAATATTATGTTATACTTTTGTTGCTAAGCAACATAACATAAAAACCCATTGTTGGCTTTTCCATATATTATAAGTTGTTAATCTAACTGATTTTTACCAATAATTATTCTATGAATACGCCACGAAATCATATCATGAATGATCTTAATTTTAATTGGCTCACAAAGCAATTTACCAACCCTCGACTGCACTTTTCTGCCTGTTTGTTGGTCAAGTTTGATTTCGCAAAATTTATTTATCTGTAACCTATGAAATGTTAGGTTAGGGCATACTATGGGGTGGGGGTGGTAATATTTGCCTCGTCATTTTTGATGGTCTGTACGTAAGTTGATGTGTAGAGGACATTTTAATACCAGAAATAAACGACATTAAAACACCAAATTGATGTTTTTCTTTAACTGTACACTCAACGTTTCGCTGTACAGTTTCTTCAGGAGTGTTCAACTAAAACACAAACCGTAACTGGCAGTACAAAGATTAAATTGGTTTAAATAATAAATTCTAGTCGAAACTGTGTATGATAACGCTAGCCGTTTCACATCATAATTCGACTTGACATCTTTAGTTGTAGATTGTAAAGAAAAAAGGAATGAAATGGGTAATTGAGTCGCTGTTTTATATGTCCTATTATTTATGCACATTTACAATTGACAAGTGGCGTCAAGATACCAACACCGTCCCTGATCTCTGGCTTAGATATATCGATGACGTGTTTGGACTAAGGAACACCACAATACAATTTTTAGACTTTCTAAGTTCCATAGACCCAACATCCAATTCGCCCTGAATCATTGGAATGACAAGAGGAACGTTTATTTATTTGACGTTACTTTAAGGATCGACAATGACAATAATATACAATCTAACTTGTTTCACAAACCAATTAGAAAAACTTAACTTCAACTCCCATCATCCCAAAGCTTCCAAGAAAGACGCAGTCATTGGAGAATTAAATACAATCGATCTGAACTGTAGTGAAAAACAATACACGCTCTGAACTAAAATCACTTCTTCTGAACAACGAATATCCACCTTTTTTACATCGAACACATTTTCGAGGACTATGACGCGCAAAAATCAGCATCGTATTTCCAACATGAGAAAACACAGATAAACAAGGAGGAAAAAACTTCCAACATGAGAAAACACAGATAAACAAGGAAGAAAAAACTTCCAACATGAGAAAACACAGATAAACAAGGAGGAAAAAAACTTCCAACATGAGAAAACACAGATAAACAAGGAGAAAAAACTGATTTTCCAAAGATAACACATAAAAGGTGATTTTTATAACATCTCTAATTGACGAAGCTATCTCCAAGAAAATAAAAACTATAATCGGGAAATCTGAACTGCCGATTAAAGTTATAGAACGGCCAGGTCCAACCCTAAAAAGCCAAATTTCAAAATCTCAGTACACTGTCCGACAATGTAACAGTCAGCTGTCTTACAAAAACTTGTTTGCAATCTAAAGATGGATGTCTTGTCCACCAGCTTACAAGTAACATCTGGTATCATACGTATATAGAGGAAACAGTAAGAACCCTACGTACAAGGATAGGATAACATATTGACTCTTTATGAACAAGAACGTGGAAAAAGTACAGTTGTAGAACGTTTTTTAACTAATCATGGACAAGTAACACGTGACTTGAAACCACCATTTTCTGTATAAATCCTCACCAAGGAAGCTCTTCTCATGCAACAACTACGACTACAGATGAATAAAGACAAAGGATGGCGCCTATAATTTAATTATTTTATCTTATCTTAACTTTTGTTATTTCACTCTGTAACTTTGATAGAACTTTTGTTTATTACGAGTAATATTTAATTATTTCAACAATATTTAATTATTTCAACAATAAACTTTGCTACTTAATATGTCAAAACATGCTGTAGAAATAAAGAAAACAAAATAGGTAAAACACACGTCTATAACAAAAACTTTATTATTATTTGCAACGCGAAGGGCAGAACCCTTCGTCAGACAGTTTAAACCGGGTTACATAGGGAAAAGGCTGTAGAAATGCACGCTGTAGATTCGATTACAACTTATTACTTAAACCATTTGAAGCTTTGTACTGTCAGTTCCGGTTTGTGTTTTAGTGGAACGCTCCTGAAGAAACTGTAAAGCGAAACTTTAAGTGTCTAATTAAATAAAAATAACAGTTTGGTGTTATAAGGTCATTTATTTCTAGTATTAAGTAGTATTTTCAATCATAGTATAAGACAGTAATTGCTCTTACCATTGTTTGATTGCAGATAATATAATAGCTGTAAACTATTAACATTTGCAAACTATTGTTGGATTCTAATAACAGTTTATCGACATGGGAACGTACAAACTACACATTGTTAGGATTCTAATAACAGTTTATCGACATGGGAACGTACAAACTACACATTGTTAGGATTCTAATAACAGTTTATCGACATGGGAACGTACAAACTACACATTGTTAGGATTCTAATAACAGTTTATCAACATGGGAACGTTCAAACTACACATTGTTAGGATTCTAATAACAGTTTATCAACATGGGAACGTACAAACTACACATTGTTAGGATTCTAATAACAGTTTATCAACATGGGAACGTACAAACTACATATTGTTAGGATTCTAATAACAGTTTATCAACATGGGAACGTACAAACTACACATTGTTAGGATTCTAATAACAGTTTATCGACATGGGAACGTACAAACTACACATTGTTAGGATTCTATGTGAAGCCCGTTATTACTTTTTGTAAGGAAAAAAGTTAAATATAAATAAAAAAAACAACAGCAGAGAGATTGGATGGGTAATATTGAGAAAATTATTAGTAGGCTCCCTGGTGGTTAGTAAAAAATATTTCTAAATTATATAATAGGTAATTCACACGGAATAAGACAAAACTCGTTAAATTGTTGTTAACAAAGGAAAAAAAAACTATTTATTACAATATTTGTTTCTATGTAATCTTAATATTGAATAGGTAAATTAGGTAAAGTATGTCCATGTTATCCCGTTGATTCAAGTTTAAATAGTTTGTAATTTGTTTACATAAAGAACGTTTGCGTCATCCTGTTATTTCAAGAAATCTCACGTTTATAGCGTGATCCTTTTTTATCTGCCATTCTTGAAGATATTCCTCTTTACAGTGAGAGGAAGTATTACGACTGCACGTGACGGGTCCGAGGTACGATACTGCTGTGTTATAAGCAACAGTTTACAACCTCAACTAACCTGATTGTTGTTGTTGTTTTGAACGGATACTTTATTCACTATTGGTCATTGTTAAGATCTTTAAATAATTTTAATGGACAACTGTGAACTATGTCACTCTCCAGTACACTTTATTTATTGTTAATATTCACGTGTTCTTTGAGTCGTGGTAGTAGCTTTCTTGTAGTAGAACCGATATAATCTAGCTTATAACAAAAACAAGTAACCTGACTTCCTAAACATTTTGATGTTTGTCATTATAAGCAGATAAGTCTAGAAAACTGAATACTTTATGTGTACTTACAGATGGATATCATTATGACGAGATAAGTTTAAGGGAACTCTAAAATAAGTATGGGATAATACTGTGAATGTTTCTCGTTTTGTGTTGTATCTTGAAATTTTTCATATACAAATTTCAAATATAAAAGCTATCATCAGAGTGATATATTCTTAAACGCGATAAGCTTTGGAGTGGCTCAGCGGAATGCATTGTCGATACTAGCAAAAATCATGCATGTCTGTATGGAGACTTTAGTGTGTGACAAGTTTCACGTGCGTGTTCCACGAAGGGCTTGGTCTCCTGAAATTGTGAATCAATTGGTCACCTACTATATGGTTTTTATCCCTATCTACATGTGTGGGTATCAAAGTGTACATGCCTCGACTTTGTACAGAGTACCATTCAACATAGTATTATAAATTTGATGTTAGAGTTATCTACCTTTCATTTTACTTTGTCTTGCTGATTTCGCGATTGTTCGTGTTAGAGTAGAGAAAATAACAGCTATAATACACACAAGGATACTGAAAAAACTACAGATGTGCATTTAGGAGGTTGTAGAGCCCACGTGTTGGATATATTACTATTTAGTGTAAGTGTTATTATTTAGTTTATTTTGTGACTTATAATTTGGTGATTGTTTAGTTTTTAAGACAGGAGTGTTGAATGTGTATTGTTTTAAGTGTGTTAGTTATAACAAATTTCGTTACTTAACTCTGTACGAATCGTACGTTGTGTTTGCAATTACATTGTTGACGTCACGCTGGCTATCTTCACGTTTTCTAACTTAACTTTTACTTTACTTTACTTGCGCTCGCTTGGTCGCCTAGATTTATATGTTTTTCACTGAGGCCTCGAACTTTCTACAAACTACGCGACACTGTAATGGAACAATACTCATTTAAGGTAATGAGAAAAATACCCAATAATTGAGTAAGGTATGAGTGATTAACCATAAGGGGCGATATTTTAAAGCGAGTTTCACAGTTTAATATAGATGTGGAGAATAATTTATCTTGTCAGAGGGTGTTTTAAAGTAATTGAGCCTGTCTGTGTGGACTTCAACGAAAAGGAGACAAATATTTAAAGTTCGACATACAACTATGGTAACCCACGGAGTAACGTAAGTGAATCTATTGAGGATTGTACAGCAAGAAACAGAGTAGAGAAAAATAATTTCCCTTGTCAGTTGGATTCCAAAGTGATTGAATCAGCCTGAGTGGACTTTGACAAGAAAATATAATTATTTAGAGTTTTAGATATCTTATAGTGTAAATAATTTTTGTACATACCTTTGACTTGTTTTGAATATATTATTTTAAAACAAGTGGATTGTGTACTGTCTGTTTATTGTTCGAATTTATCGCCAGCAGGCTACAGACACTTACTGTTGAAGAATTCCAGCCTACTCGTATACATAAAACCCTGACAGTATGTAAATACATTCTAAAGCTTCACATGAACATCACCTTGCACTCCGACTTCACCATTTCACAGGCATATTTTTAGTATAAAAACGTTAGTAGCACATCAATTTGTGTTTTTGTGTGTGTGTACAAAAAACTTGCATTGTTGGCTAAGGCCCGATATGGCCAGTTGGTCAAAACAAACAAACAAATTGCACTGTTGGCTAAAAGCTAGCAACATTTCGGTTAGATACACTTCGGAATTATAATTAATATTACATCTCTTATATGACCCTGTGAACGTGCAGTTATTGCTGTTTACACCAAGGTGCAAGGGTATCGTGGGATGCTGTGTTCAAGATGTATGTTTTATAGTATCTACAGGCTTTCATCGTTATCATGACACTAACCTTTTCCACACTACAAAAGCAGCATGAACTTAGATGATCAGGACTGTGATTGCACTGAGGTACATGACGATTAAATGAAGCTTTATTTATTGTTTTTGTTTGAAGTCAAGCACAAAGCTACACAAAGGGCTATATGTGCTCTGCTTACCACGGGTATCGAAACCCGGTTTCTAGCGTTGTAAATCCGCAGACATCTCGCTTTGCCATTGGGGGGGCACATGGAACCAAGCTGTGTTTCAAATGAATATCAGGTAACAATGTTCAAGTAGTCTGACCTTTCTGTTGTACCAGCAGCCCTAATGATCTCCATTTTTTACTTCAGCAACTATGTACTAAATGTGCTTCCGCCGGGTCTCCGAAAGTGTTCTGTTTCAAGAGAAAATACAACCAAAAGTAAGAGTAACAAATATTTTTATTTATTGCTTTCGAAGTTCGTATGTCATGCCGTGTTGTAGCCTACAAAGTACGTAATTCTCGTGATTCGTGGCATGCGCACATTTTACTGACGTCACGACAGTACAAATTGCAATGTTAAACGTCCCTTATGTGACGTCATTGTAGTGTCTACTGACAGACAACGCACTACTGTACATTGGTGCGAGTGGTTAAAGCAGGTAACCCCCTCCAGGCGGCCTTTGGCCCCTTTTCGGGGAAATTATTGGGTTTATTAATAAGTGTATAACATTTTTATAATTATTTCAAATTGTACCTATCAGGGGTTACCATCTTTAAAAGTGATTTGGATGAAAATTTGCAGGAATACAACGCGTATGATAGATCACTTATAACGTTTTATCCTTGCTACCTCATACATGTCCATACGTTTGTGCAACTTGCCATCCAAGTCTGATATGGACTATTTTAGGACCTAGCTTGCATACTTACCGTTCTACTTTTTACGTCATCAGTTCGCGGAAGAACACTGCCTGAAGAGGAACTTCCTTATTGCTTCCGTTTTTCCAACTTCACGATAATAACATTTTTATTTTTTTTTATCTTTACGCTGGAGATAAATAAAAATACTGGAATGGCTTAAGTTGAAAACATTTTTCGTAATATAAACTTGTCGTTGAAATGTATAAATAATCTCTAGATTTGTGTTTGAAATATAAAACTTAAAGCCTATACGAAAATGTAGCTGTTAACAACAAGAATTTTGTATTATTGCAAAATTTTGTCTGAACTTTATTTACGAGACAGTCACGTGTTAAAATATGTAATTTTGCGATCGCCTAGTGCATCTAAATTCGATGACGAGGAACCCACTTTGAGACTAATAATGGTTGGAGACGGCTTGAATGGGTAATGAAGAAAAAGTTTAATATAAGTTTAACATAACAGCAAATGTACAACGTTTCGACAAGGTTTTGTCATCATCAGGTACCTTAGTGCATATAAACGTGTGACGTAAGTCTCTCAAACTTGGATATTTTGGAACTGAAATGGTAGACCTGAATGCTGCTTTATGTTAGGATTACATTTCTCAGAACTGAAGTTGGTAGTAAAAATAACATTATAGAGAGAAACTACAAGGCAGAAAACCCTACATTACTATCATAAAACTTGAGCTTCTGAGTTCAAAATATATCAAAATTTAGTAACTTCTTCGTGAAATAATTTGTTCCAATTTCCGTTGAGACGTCTTTCATAGTTTCTTGGTATCTAAACTTAGAAAGATAGAATAAAAAACAAACTAATAACCTATGGTATTATCTTATCTATCACTAAATGAAATAGTTTTCTGATATTTCTGTTTCATCATACTAAGAACACTAATTTCGTTTTCATTAAAGTTTATCTTGAAAACCAGTTCATTTTGATAAAGCTAATTAAACAACAACAACAAATAAAAAAAACTGCTTATCAGTCCTGGAAAAGACGAAACAAAACGCCTCTTTAATTATTGTTGCTTAAATATTATTCAAATATTATACATTGTATTTCTTTTTGTTTCTTTCCTTTTCCATTGTTTTAGTTTATTCTTTACACGTGTTCAACAAACCACGTGGATTTGACAGCATATTAGAAATCGACCAACACTTTAGTTACAGTGTCAGGCTTCCTTCCAGTGGCAGATTAAACGTTGATTCACCGTATGTAAAAATCGTTCAGTCTCTAATGTCAGTAGCGCGACATTTTTAAATGCTAACAGCCTCGTCAAATGGAGCGTCACAAGTTTGTACATAACAGAAATCGTTGTTTCTTTTATTGATTGTAATAAACATGACTTGAATGAAGTAATTATTATATAATATTCGTCAATATTACACTCGATTGTTAAAAATATTCATTTGGATCCCATGTAAAGAAAATCCACAGTTTGCTTTAAAAGTGCGGAATTTTTAGCTCTTGTTAAAATATTTCTCTTGTACGTTAGCTTCACTAATCTTATTCGCCAATTGTTTTTAATCTAAAGGACGTGCTTGTAGTTCTTAGAAAAGATATTATACATTATGACGTGGCTTCATTTTACACTAAAGATATTAGGACGTGGTTGTAGCTCATAGTGAACATTTTATAGGGTACTAAGTAGTTGTAGCTCATAGTGAACATTTTATAGGGTACTAAGTAGTTGTAGCTCATAGTGAACATTTTATATGGTAGTAAGTAGTTGTAACTCATAGTGCACGTTTTATATGGTAGGACGTGGTTGTAGCTCATAGTGAATATTTTATATGGTAGTAAGTAGTTTTAGCTCATAGTGAACATTTTATATGGTAGGACATGGTTGTAGCTCATAGTGAACATTTTATATGGTAGGACGTGGTTGTAGCTCATAGTGAACATTTTATATGGTAGTAAGTAGTTGTAGCTCATAGTGAACATTTTATATGGTAGTAAGTAGTTGTAGCTCATAGTGAACATTTTATATGGTAGTAAGTAGTTGTAGCTCATAGTGAACATTTTATATGGTAGTAAGTGGTTGTAGCTCATAGTGAACGTTCTATATGGTAGGACGTGGTTGTAAATCATAGTGAACATTTTATATGGTAGTAAGTAGTTGTAGCTCATAGTGAACATTTTATATGGTAGGACGTGGTTGTAGCTCATAGTGAACATTTTATATGGTAGGACGTGGTTGTAGCTCATAGTGAACATTTTATATGTTAGGACGTGCTTGTAGCTCATAGTGAACATTTTATATGGTAGTAAGTGTTGTAGCTCATAGTGAACATTTTATATGGTAGGACGTGGTTGTAACTCATAGTGAACGTTTTATATGGTAGTAAGTGGTTGTAGCTCATAGTGAAAATTTCTGTTATTAGCACGTGGTTGTGCGAGAGATGGAGTCAGAGGTCTTTTCGTACGTACAAAAGATTATTGTTGGTGGCGCTACCTGTTTTGTCGTGGAAGGTGTGTGTGTTTGTAGTATTTGGTAAGGAGGTGAAAGGTTTAAAATTTTATTGACATGAAGAGGAATTTCTTTTTTCATAGTGTAAAAAAATTACCAGTCTCTGACATTTACCCTTAAGTAGAACTGCTGTCTTAGAAATAAATATAATAACAACCAGGAAGATTGAAAATAAAAACAGTTTATACCTGTTACTTTATTAAACTCCAAATTACCGTCTTGCTTACACAGTGCCTACTCTGGTGGAGTGCACACATTGCATCACATCGGATAATTTTATATTTTTGTGTGTCTCAACTGTCACTGTAAAGATGTGAACAAAAGAATAGGGTGGTATTTATTTCATTCTATAAAAAATCGTTAGTGTAACTGCAGGATTGAAGTTATCTTTGTTCACGTGTGTCACTAGGTGTCTTGTAACCAACAAGTCACTAGCATTATGATGCATACATAATTTAGAAAAGTGAATTTAAAATATCCGCTGGGAGGGGTGGTCTATATGGAAACCCCTTTAGGACTTCTAGGGTTACAAGTTAATCTAACAACTTCAAGATACGTGTGTAAAAACATGAATATGGCATGCATACACAAAATAAGCCTAGTTTAGAAAATGTTCGAATAACAGTATTGAGATGAGTAACGAATACATCAGAAAGGGAATTTGAACATTATTCCAACAATATTGAGCTCAGTGA
>NW_013669764.1:79252-80928 GCF_000517525.1 Limulus polyphemus
AAAGGGAAGAGAATGTTCAAACAACAGTATTGAGCTCAGTGACGAATACATCAGAAAGGGAAGAGAATGTTCAAACAACAGTATTGAGCTCAGTGACGAATACATCAGAAAGGGAAGAGAATGTTCAAACAACAGTATTGAGCTCAGTGACGAATACATCAGAAAGGGAAGAGAATGTTCAAACAACAGTATTGAGCTCAGTGACGAATACTCGCGATCCGACTTGAGGTTTATCCACAATGCAGTTGAACTAGTATATATCGATATAGGATGAGAAAAATAGTTCATCTGGAGTAGATGTGGTATTGCTAGTCTGATGAATGATGTATGATGACAAGAAACTTTTCTAAGGCTAGGCTTCGTTCGAAAATAAAGGCCAACAGTACAGAGTCAAGGAAAGTTTGCACTTCAGGCCATTTTAAAAAATCCAGTGATTTTCCTAAGTGCTCTGGCAAACAGTGTATCGAACAAGTCGATAAGGAGGAAAACTGACGTTTGTTAGCGCTTCATAGCATGCTCAGATATACATGCTCAAGTGAGAGATTGCGAGCCATCACGGTTATTATCAGAGGAAAATATTCTACCAATAAATTCATTGGCAAACAACGAATAATAAACACAATGAAGTGATTTTTTTTAGGGGGAGGGGGAACATGCTACATGCTTCGAGAGAACATTGGTACCTGAAGAAGGCGGACCAATGTTTTATCTAAATTTGTAGTATGTCCCCCTCCCCCCCAAAAAAAGATAAATTACTTCATTATTCTTATAAATCGTTGTTTGTCGTCTTATTATTATTATTATATGATATTATTATGTATTGTATTATCCTCTTGGATGAGAAGTCAGATGTATTTTACCACAATGTCATTTGGACATTCACGAGTGTCTTTACTTACCATTGTAACAGTCTCATTTCCATTGTACCTTTGTGTAGTTTTAGATTAAGAAAAAGTATTTTTAGTCGTTTATATATATTTCTCCGTGTTTTCTTGCATTGGGAGTGATAGAACTAGTCTGTGTTAATTCCTGGCAACAACTGTGTGTACTTCACCTTTTGTTGTTGTAACTTGTCATATTTCTAATCCTCAGTAGTCATCGATGTACTACAGAACTCCCTAGCGGAAACTGTCATTGCTAAGGAAATTAAACCTAGTGCTGTAGCTTTTTATGTCTGTACTTCTCGACAGTCTTCACGAATTATCGATGACTACAGATCTCTCTAGCGGAACCCTTCATTACTAAGGAAGTGTGTACCTGTTAAAGAAAAGTTTCTGTGCACACGTCCCTAGAGAAAGCTATGTCTACATGTGACTAGAGAAAGCTGTTGCCTGCACATGGTTAAAGAAAGATTTTGTGTACATGTGTTAATGGTCAATACTTGTCACTTGTTTGAAAGAACAAGTGTTGGTGGAAAATACTTCTTTCTTGTCACTTGTTTGAAAGAACAAGTGTTGGTGGTCAATACTTCTTTCTTGTACTTGTTTGAAAGAACAAGTGTTGGTGGAAAATACTTCTTTCTTGTTACTTGTTTGAAAGAACAAGTGTTGGTGGTCAATACTTCTTTCTTGTCACTTGTTTGAAAGAACAAGTGTTGGTGGAAAATACTTCTTTCTTGTCACTTGTTTGAAAGAACAAGTGTTGGTGGTCAATACTTCTTTCTTGTTACTTGTTTG
>NW_013669764.1:81858-82972 GCF_000517525.1 Limulus polyphemus
AATAAGGAGAATAATTTGTCCTGTCAAAGGGTGTTCTAAAGTAATTAAACCTGTCCGTGTGGACTTTGACGAAAAGGAGACAATTATTTAAAGCTCTGGATACAGCTGTGGTAATCCACGTTGTAACGTAAATGAATTTACCGCAGATTATGTAGTAAGAAACAGAGTAGAGACAAATAAATCGCCGTGTCAATTGTTTCTAAAGTAACTGAATCAGCCTGAGTGGACTTTCGACAAGAAAAGATAATTATTTACTTTTAGATACAATTGTGATATCCTTTCGAGCAGCGGTTCCCAACCTTTTCACCACCGAGGACCCCCATGTTTTTCGAAAGATTCCATCTACCCAACGAACTGATTTTCTTACTAATAATTAACATATATATATAACTGAGTGTGCAATTAAAAGAACAGTAGAATTAAAAACTTACTTGTTTAATGAGATGGTGTTATCTTCGCGGACCCCCAGGGGGCCGGGGACCACAGGTTGGGAACCACTGCTATAGAGGAAAGAATTTGTGTACATACGTTTGACTTGTTTTAAAATAATATATTCAAAACAAGTAGATTGTATGATGCTTGTTTATTGTTGCCATTTATCGCCAACAAGTCACAGACACCTACTGTAAAAGAATCCAGCCCCAACATACATAGGAACATTTCCTGTAGTGTAGCACTTCAAAATTATGGATGGTAAACGCAGAAAGGCCTCGAACAGCTTTGTGCGAAATCGAACAAAACAAACAAACATACCAGAACTTCTTTAAGTCGGTTTAATTACCATTGGTTACTGTGTTTTTATCACAGTTCAATATGTAATAAATGCGTCACTTTTCTTACACGTGTGATGTTCCGGTCCGAGCTAGTTCATAATACGAAAAACGTTTCGTGTTCGGTGTGCAAATCCGTCACCAGCATTGACACTGCTGTTTTAGCACTTTCAACTATCGTTAATGTTACAGGAATATTATTTTAGGACAGTATCAGTTGCACTCAGTAATTAGGGAGCACTGGAATGGCCTTAATAATCACTATTTTCAGTGGCCTGGCGTGGCCAGGTGGTTAGGGCGCTCGACTCGCAATCTGCGGGTCGCGGGTTCAAATCCCCGTCCCT
>NW_013669764.1:83911-86447 GCF_000517525.1 Limulus polyphemus
TGCTAAGTTAGGGACGGCTAGCGCAGATAGCCCTCGTGTAGCTTTGCACGAAATTCAAAAACAAACCAAACCAAACTTCCTATTAGAATCCTGTCCGTGTATATGGTCTGCTAATGATGAGGTTTTAGGTTGTTGTGCTGGACTGTCAACTCCATCTGGAACTTGCCAATAGAAATATGTTCGTATGCACACACACACATATATATGATTTACTAATGATGTACAGTCTTAGCTCTAACTTGCATCAAGACATAGTGTGCAAGAGATAAAAAACAGCGATACGCCCTCTTTGTTAAACGTTAGGATACTGTTTAATAAGTTACGTTTTACGAGTATTGGGATCTGACTCCATGTATACCATTTTCTAAGTCCTAATAATAATAATGACTATTCTGAAGGAAGCCAGACATGAGGTAGCAAGTAACGAAGCAGGCTAGGAGTTGTTTAATCTAATTTCTGTACGTTTTGACTGTTGGACATCTTCGTATTCGATTCAATACATTACGTTTCATATCTTCTGCATTTGTAGAGGGGATCTCGAGAACTGAAAATCAACTGACCTACATTCTACTTTTACTATGTTGAACAATGGGAAATAGGCTGTTTGTAAAACGTCACGCAACAGGAATTTCGGCATTAAACGACTTTATCAGGTAGTTGTAGTTATCAATCCTCTGATATAAAGTCCTAAAAACTTGCTCTTCGCAATTGTTTAAGAGAATAATCTTGTCTAAACATGGACGAAAAAATGTTTGTTTTTAGCAGAAACCTGCACAATCTGTGCCGTGTCCACGATCGAAACCCCGATTCCAGCGTAATAAGCTCTCAGACTTTCCGCTAAGTCATCGAGACGTCAATATATAATGCGAATTTGTTGATTTTAATTAAAATTGTCTATTTGTTTTAAAGCAAAATCACATTGGGCTATCTGCTGTGTCTACTGCAGGGAATCGAACCCCATACTTTAGCGTTGTAAGTCCGAAAACTTACTGCTGTCCCACTAACTATGAAATAAATTAGTTATGGTGTAAGTTTTTAACACAACCAGTACTGCAATTATGCGAAGCCTTTTTTGTGTTATGCAACATATTTATTGTTAAAAACTACAGACAGACTACCAGACATAAAGGACACATGTAGATTCTGACTCCTTTATTATTATTTATCGAGAGTATAATATATAGTTTAACTGAAACTGTATTTTAGCTAAAAATTGGTGTTTCAGGAATATATCTCTATTACTTACTTGTGAGAATCCCAGGTTTCTCTGATCGTTTAGCCTAACTGCGCAATTATATTCCTTGTGCTTTCTTTGCAAATCCTGCAGTGATGCTGTAAACTTTTGTGGCAAGATTTTGTTTTTATTCGAACTATCCCTTCATTAGGTTATAATTACAAAAAAAACTAACAATATTATAACTACGAAATAAACCTTCCATAATTCAATCCCACATTTCCTAATCGATTTCTCGAAAGTATGAGCCACACTTTGTTTGTATTGTTGCGACAGCGGAAGTCACGCGACGCTGGAAGCATGCGCGCTGGAGTTTCTAGAAGGATCATGACAGTTCCTGGCAACTCTTAGTCTTTTCTAGGCGACCTCTATTTTAATATATAAGCCCGGCAAATAAAGCGGGGATCATAATTTCAGAAAAACAGATAATCGAGTCAAGTCGTAAGTAAAGTGCGTGAATCGTTGTGAATTATAGCGTGTGTTAAAGTGACTGTGGAATGAAGTGTATTGCAAAATTGTATTGAGAAAGAATAAACTTGTTTTATTTAAGAAAGTATTATAAATGTCCCCCACGGCTGAAAGGGCGATCATATTCGGTGACGGGTTTCGATCTCGTAGATTGCTAGTCTAGTGCCCTAACCGACAGGCCATGTCAGATCGACGATATTTGAATGGAGTGATATTTATGTACGCTTAAAATCATTTGTTTTCTGACGTTCACCAACTGAGAACTAAAAATACATAACTCAGAAATATGTTTCGTTTATGTTGACTTTAAGTGTAAGCTGCTCTTCACTCGAGAAGTTCTGATATTAGTGCTGACCTTTAAACTTTGACCTTAATGCTTCGAGTGCTCCTTTCTTACCATATTCTACTATTGTTAAAAGTCAGTTATGTTCATGAGAATTTAGAATGTTTTACCCTGAGGTTTTTAAGCTTGATTCATGTTTATTCACTCTCAAAAATACATTGGTGTTGAGAGTATAGTTATTTTACCAATATAATCTACTTTCTTCACCCGCCATATATTTTAAAGTGTATTACTTGAAAAATCTACGTAATACGTAGAGGTCATAGAGGTTTTTTACCAACGAATAATGGGATTGACCGTCACATTATAACGCCCCCACGGCTACAAGGGGCGAGCATGTTTGGTGTGATCGGGGATTCGAACCCGCGACCCGCAGATTGCGTGTCGAGTACCCTAAACACCTGGCCATGCCGGGCCGGCACCGTAAGTAGTGTGTGAATCACTGTGATTTATAGCGTGTGTTATAAAGGTTGTTAAGTTTAAAGTGACTG
>NW_013669764.1:87210-94024 GCF_000517525.1 Limulus polyphemus
AATAAACTAGTTTTAATTAAGAAAGGACTTGTATCGCTGAAGTTCCTCGGAAAGAATTTATACCGGAAGTTAACAAACGACCAGATACCCAACAATATATATACCAGTAGCGATGTTTTTTTTATTGTTGTACAATATAAACGTGTTAATTATTGTGATTATCGTTCTTTGTCCTTGAAGTTTAGAAAAAGTCTTATTGCAATACTCGCCTATTTAATACCCAAGCCTATCCCAAGCTAATCTCGACCAAAATTTGTCTGTAAATATGTAAGCACTATAAACTATGGGGAATGTCCTAAGGGGGTAAAAATTGAACTTAACCCTATTTTATAAAGCCTGTTGGATAATTACTCTCTGCCTATTGAGTCAATCTCAAAAAATCTTGGCAGGTTGATGCTTTAGACAATGTTGAATATTATAAAGGCATTCAAGGTCAAAGTATGAAAGTTGCTGGATTATTTCTCAAACAACCATGTTCTTATCATGGTCAATAAGATGTAGGGTGTTCAAGGGTGGGATCACCTCAAAATCTTTATTTGTTGGCAGATGTAAAGCAGACGACAAATGTTGTTTATGAAGAAGCTTTGTTATAATCTTAAAATTTTGAGATAAAGTTTATGTTCAAGTTATTGCTTTGAAATATATGTTAAACTTCCATTGTTTTAATTAAGTTTAAACATTCCTCGTCAGTTGACGGGTATTTCAGTTTGTGTATGTATATGCATAAGTATTAATTGTATTCTGTCTACATCCGAGAGCTTTTATGAATTGCTTTGGTATTCTGTGCACGTGAGTTTCATTTCAGATGTTCTTTACACGAAAAATCTGAATTTTAGGATTAATTTATATTCTGATTTTTTTTTTTTCATTCTCAAATGTTGTACGTGGTTTCGTGTTTCTAAAGCTGCAAAAACTTACTAACCGTTGCTTATACCAGTATGTCTAGCTTGCTTTTTCGAGAGATTTGCTGAATTAATTACAAACAAAATAATGGATTTCAGAGTTCTGTAAAGTGTATTACCACCACAGTAAGACTTTCACTGAGAAATGTTCTACATTGTCTTTTTAACTGTTTTTATTAATGAAAACACGGAATAATTTATTGGACACATACAATAAGTTTTATTACCCATAGTACCAGACTGCGTCTTAGAGTCCAAGGTTCGAGCCCACGACATATCTGTGAACTCGCTTACAAATGTGAGCGCGTGACAAAAGCACCAGTCAAACCACACAATTACTTAATAGTAGCCATGTAGGGGCCGGATGCTGCTCTCCCCTTTGACCAACAGTTTTAAATTAGAAATGGCCATGGTTGAACCTAGAGACTTATTCCATGTGTCGTATAATGTGTCGTTAAGTTTGAAAATAGCAACTATCTGTTATTCAGCAGATTGCTGAAGTTCTTGTTTTAATTTCTGAAAGAGTTAGAGAGATAAATTATTCGTATCAAAATCACTGCTCAAACCATGTCTAGAATTTATTAATATCAACATATCTCTTCAAGCTATATCCAGAAGTTATTCATATCAAAATAACTGCTGAAACTAAGTTCAAGCTATCTCTAAAAATTATTTAATTTCAATTAATAATAATATAAATACGTTTTATTACTTTTATAAGTAAAGACATGTTCATACACGGTGATAAAAATTAATATTCAGTGGAAAAGTGTATTTTAAATAAAACAGTTGTAATTTCTGAAAGGTGTTAATCTGCATAAAAAAACGTAACTAGATAAATATTATAAACCTCTTAACCATGGGAAATTGTCCCATAGGGCTAACGTGCAATGGGGAAAGTGTCCTGTTGGGTTAATGTGCAATGGGTAAATTGTCCTATGGGGCTAACGTGCAATGGGGAAAGTGTCCCATAGGGCTAATGTGCAATGGGTAAATTGTCCTATGGGGTTAATGTGCAATGGGGGAATTGTCCTATAGGGCTAATGTGCAATGGGGAAGTGTCCTATAGGGCTAACGTGCAATGGGGAAAGTGTCCCATAGGGCTAACGTGCAATGGGGAAAGTGTCCCATAGGGCTAACGTGCAATGGGTAAATTGTCCTATGGGGCTCATGTGCAATGGGGAAATCATTCTATGGGGCTAACGGGCAATGAGAAAGATGACATATTGGTTTCATGTGCAATGGGGAAATTGTCCTATGGGGCTAATGTGTGTGGCGAAAATTGGGCTAACGTGTGTAGGGATATTGTCCTATAGGGTTAATATGTGTGGGGATAATGATATATATATATATATATAAAGTCTTTCCATCTTAGCTGGCACTGTGAATTTTTGATTCTATAATTATAACTTTACCAGATGGAAAGTTAAGTTTTAATTCGCATACTTTGTTTATTTATTTAGTTTATGTTGACTTCTCCTGACGATAGAAATGGTAAAAACACGCAGATTAAATTTACAGTTAAAGCAAAATTTGTATACGTGTATAACAGTTTGAATCGTTTAGGACTAAGGATCCTTTAATAGGGTTAGGTACATCTGATGCTTAGAAGTCTTTCACCATTGTGGCATTTTTTTAATTTTCAAAAACGGTAATTTACATAAAATATACTGGTAAGTAAAGACACATTTTTACCAGAAAATCGGGAACATGTTTTTTTTTCTTACTATTCTTCAATTATAAAAAGTCAAAAATAATATTTGCGGGAAATAAGACACAAAGAAAACGACAAAAAACAAGACGTAATGATAACTAAAAAAAATGTACTAAAGTTTGTTAGAGATAAGAGTAGAATTCTGAATTAATTATCCAGTTTTAAAGATGTGTTTACTTGCTCACTGGACCGGCATACACTGTACTACATCAGCACTACAATGTAGTGTACTACACTTGTTTATACAAGGTATTGTTGCAGTTTCTTACAATGTAGTAACCTAATTCTTTGGAATTGGGTCATATGACACATTCTACAATTCCCAAACACGTTATAATGACTGAACACAACACAAACTCATTGTCGACTCATTTTCGAAACACTGAACAACTTAAATGTTTATAACTTTTATTTTAAGTATGGTTTTCCTCAGTGTGTTTATTTCTACGTATAGACTTTATCGACATGAAGGACCTCAATTCTTATGTTTTGTTTATACTTATAAGCACCACTGAATATAGTTCTTTTTTTATGTAGGCTTAGGACAGCCACAATTAAAACAGGAGTTGTATAGGCTTAGGACAACTACGATTATAACAGGAGTTGTATGGGTTTAGAACAACTATGATTAGAACATGGGTTGTATGGGCTTAGGACAGCCACAATTAGAACAGGAGTTGTATAGGCTTAGGACAACTACGATTATAACAGGAGTTGTAATGGCTTAGGACAACTACGATTAGAACAGGAGTTGTATGGGCTTAGGACAACTACGATTAGAACAGGAGTTGTATGGGCTTAGGACAACTACGATTAGAACAGGAGTTGTATGGGCTTAGGATAACTACGATTAGAACAGGAGTTGTATGGGCTTAGGATAACTACGATTAGAACAGGAGTTGTATTGGCTTAGGACAACTACGATTAGAACAGGAGTTGTATTGGCTTAGGATAACTACGATTAGAACAGGAGTTGTAATGGCTTAGGACAACTACGATTAGAACAGGAGTTGTATTGGCTTAGGACAACTACGATTACAAAAGTTCCGCTTTGTAACGAGGCTTGTGGACTAAGTTAATAAGAAACATTCAGTCCGCATACGTAAGTTAATAAAAGAAACGAAAAAAATCAGTCCACATTCCTAAGTTAACAAAGAAACGTCCAGTCCGCAATATCCAAGTTTTAAACCTGAATAATTAGATGGGTACTTCTTAGAATTTTAAAACTATGTCATAAAGTGAATAAAAATATGCATGTTAGATACATTCAAATAAGCTTTGGTTGTGAATAAAATAAACCCCTGTAAAATGTACAATTGGGAGTTAATTAGAAGTAATTGGCTCACCTTGCTTACTCCCTTAACTATGATATACAAATGGGAGTTAATTAGAAGTAATTGGCTCACCTTGCTTACTCCCTTAACTATGATATTTGTCTATCTGTAGACGTTGATGAATTTGATAAAATACAATTACAATAGGGAGCGATAATCTTTAAAATTATATTGCAATTAGATACTGAATTTACTGGTTAATAAGTAAAATTATATTACAATAAGATACTGAATTCACTGGTTAATAAGTAAAATTATATTACAATAAGATACTGAATTTACTGGTTAACAAGTAAAATGATATTACAATAAGATACCGAATTCCTTGGTTAACATGTAAAATGATATTACAATAAGATACCGAATTCCTTGGTTAACATGTAAAATTATATTACAATATGATACCGAATTCGTTGGTTAACATGTAAAATGATATTACAATCAGATACCGAATTCGCTGGTTAACATGTAAAATGATATTACAATAGATACCGAATTCCTTGGCTAACATGTAAAATGATATTACAATATGGTAACTAATTCGCTGGTTAACATGTAAAATGATATTACAATAAGATACCGAATTCCTTGGTTAACATGTAAAATGATATTACAATAAGATACCGAATTCGCTGGTTAACATGTAAAATACTAAACTGTTTTCGCTATAGTATATTTTTATTTTCTATAATTACTTTTAATGTTTTTATTGAGATTTTTTATAATTAAATGCTACATTAATATTTAATCGCTTGAAAAGATTAATTATACAGATTCCGTTTCCAAGTTTTAGAATCGTCGTGTGAATTTTAAGTACTTCATATAATCAGTGTTAAAAGAGTTTGGTCTATATCACATAGAATTTATAAAAAGACATCCACTAAAGTTTAATTGGTTATTTTGTACAAGATATTTCAACCAGGGAGCAGTACTACAAAGGTATGCGTTGAATACAAACATTTTAGGTATTCTATTGTTTCATCTAACGTCCCTTAAGTTATGCAAGGAATTTCCATTTCGGGTGGCCTTTCAGAGTACAGTACGGACAGAATACTGCATTGTACAGACCAGTGAGGGCCCATTATTTTAGTTACAGTTTGGTGCAATAGACATTTAACGATACACTTCTTTAGTTTCTATGACAACCTCGTCGCACGTGTCGGCTTTCCCAGCAGCTTGTTGAAATATATTTCCACATTCGTTTTATTTCGTGATTCGGTTTCATCGTAGGCTTTTTAAGCCTGTGCTCATGAACACAAACAGGTAAAACACACACACACACATAAAGGAGATTTCATCGTAGGCTTTTTAAGCCTGTGCTCATGAACACAAACAGGTAAAACACACACACACACACATAAAGGAGAACGGGTTTTGATCAGTTTTAATTTGACTCGCACGTCAGTTGTATTTGCCCATATTAAAACTTAAATTGTTCATAAGCTACAACAGCCACACTTTAGTAATTATGCAGTTTATTAAGTAATCATGATTATTTTTGTGATAGGTTTTTGTTTTTCGTAAAGTAATTGCAAGAATTAGAGTTTCATCAAACTGCTCTCGAGTACTTATAATTACTAATATAGGTCGTGTTACGGAAGGAAGGTAACTAGTCAACAGCACCCACCGTCAACTGTTGAACTACTCTAAAGCTAGAATAGTGGGATTTAACCGTCACTGTTGTAACGTACACTCTGCTCTAAAGTGCAGGGTATGCGACAACGGGACCCGAACCATAAACCCTAGGATTCACTCTCCGGGCACGCTGATTACTAGGCCCCGCCAGGCATATGTGTTAAATAAGCAATTCATTATGAAAAGAACACTAATTAACACAAATTATGAATCAATTAATTGTATTTTATTATGGTTTAGTGTATGTGATTTAAATAAATAATGATAAATGTTTAGCATGGGTTGGTGTTTTTTTTTTGTTTTGTTTTTCAACATAGTACAAACAATATTTTATTGGGTCGGGAAATACTTAAAGCCAACTTCTGGCATAAGTTATAAGCTTCATGGCTTGGATTTGAGATTCGACCCAGTGTTCGTCAGAGCGCAGATATTCCATTCTTTAGCTTTGCACTAAAACACTAAGAAAAGCTCATTTGTATGTCAGTTACTGTTGATAATTTGTCATTTTAAAATTGTATATGATACATAACCTCGTGCAGATTCTGCAACATTTAACAGAAAATGAAATGTTTAAGGTTACAAAAACAATAAATATTTACCTTTTGTGATAAGGTGTCAAACTTACTTACTTACTGCTGAGTTGTAGTTGTTCAACATTAGAACACGTTAAATTTGATATCCACCAGAAAATATTCATCTATTATATGAAACATTTCAAAATGTTGACCACAGAAATATATTTACTAAAGTAGATGGCTTTTGCTATTGTTAGCGGTTGCTATGTGTATATGCTGTTGTATCCAGGCGATGAGGTCATCCTTATTTAACTTACTGTACTAAATTTTCCAATATATATTTATTTCTGTAAACTAGAATGTATTTTTGAAACCTATCATTCCCCATATACAAACGTGAGTGCCACACCTCTCTAGGGCTTGCCAATCTAAACTGACAATGTCTTTCCTTTTGGGCTACCAGGCTTAGATAACCAGCGTTTTGATCCAATGGGATCGCCGACCCCACGTGCATGTGTGAAACTGAGCAGCTTGTTGTTTTTGCTTGGAGCTTGTGTCATGTTTTGCTGTGATTACTTTTGCCATTATTGTGCCGTGTTATGTTGTGATAACTGTTGCCCCTTATTGTGCCATGTTTTGCTGTGATTACTTTTGCCATTATTGTGCCGTGTTATGTTGTGATAACTGTTGCCCCTTATTGTGCCATGTTTTGCT
>NW_013669764.1:94907-95643 GCF_000517525.1 Limulus polyphemus
ATTGTGCCACGTTTTGTTGTGGTAACTGTTGCCCCTTATTGTGCCGTGTTTTGTTGTGGTAACTGTTGCCCCTTATTGTGCCATGTTTTGCTGTGATTACAATTGTTGCGCCATAAGCTTCTCGTGGAAATGTAGTGGAGGTTGGTGGTGTATTCATTACGAAAAGGTCATGTACAGTTCTAAAACATTTTATGCAGTGTATCTAGTTGTCTATTTGTGTACAAGTAGATTATCAACTTTCTGATATTTTTGTCAATATTTTAAATGGATTGACGATCTTTCATGATTCATATCAGAATTAAAAATATAAATTTGTGGAACTGTAGGAGTGTATATGTAATATATAAATATTTAACAATTCTCTTGTTCGCGATAATAAAAATTTCATTTACAGATAGAAACTTTACGAAACATTTTACATCTTTTATGTGTGTGTGTTATAAATGAGGATACGTTCCATATATAAATATATAATGACCATCGGGAGTACCTAAAACAACTTGGAATAAAACAAGGTAGGGGCTGTGGCTTTGAAATAATTTGGACAAATATATTGATCTATAACTTCTTTGGTATGGGGATTTTCACCCTAATCTTAGCCCTTCTCCTTTTTATTTAAGATTAGATATTTATTTATCTACTGTTGCTATTAGGTTATTATGTTAATAGATATTTATTTATCTACTGTTACACTAGGTTATTATGTTAATAGATATTTATTTATCTACTGTTACAC
>NW_013669764.1:96576-101527 GCF_000517525.1 Limulus polyphemus
CTAGAGGGAAGGCAGTTAGTCATCACCACCCACCGCCAACTCTTGGGCTACCATTTTACCAACGAATAGTGGGATTGACTGTCACATTATAACACCCCATGGCTGAAAGGGCGAGCATGTTTGGTGGGACGGGGACTTTAAATGTGATTTGTCATACAACTGTAATTCAATTACTTTTAATAGATTCTACTTAGACATGCAAATATGTGGCCATTGTGTAACAACGAAAGATTTCGTTCTTCCCCACAGATATATATATAAGTAAGATATATTTAAAGCTTTCATCGTGTTCTGGATATATGCACAATAAATATCGCCGCATGTTATACAGTAGTGCAACATGAGTTTGTATCTTTCTCCTTCAAATTACTCACTTGCATCATATGATGCGTCGTGTTGTGTTATAACAATCGGTGTAAGAAAAAATTGACAAAGAATAGTGTGACATCGCTTATTTTATGTCATTGGTGGGATTGATTACTATAGCGGCACTATTTTATGTCATTGGTGGGATTAATTACTATAGCGGCACTATTTTATATGTCATTGGTGGGATTAATTACTATAGCGGCACTATTTTATATGTCATTGGTGGGATTAATTACTATAGCGGCAGTATTTTATATGTCATTGCTATAGTAATTAATCCCACCTATGCGCTCTGTTCACCGAGGACATCTAACCTCGGATTTTAGCGTTGTAAGTACGGATATTTACTGCTGACGCTCCGCGGAACACATGTGGTGCTGTGATTTAATACTGGAATCACAGATGAGATCAAGTTGTTTAAACTGTTTGTGGGTCCACATTGGGCTATATGTTGTGTAATCTAACCTCGGATTTTAGCGTTGTAAGTACGGATTTTTATTGCTGACGCTCTGCGGAACACATGTGGTGCTGTGATTTAATACTAGAATCACAGATGAGATCAAGTTGTTTAAACTGTTTGTGGGTCCACATTGGGCTATATGTTGTGTAATCGAACCCCTGAATTTAACGTTGTAAGTCCGTAGACGTTACCGCTGTCCAGTCGGAGGACAACTCTGTTTTAAACTTTGTCGCTAATAACCAGCGTTCGAATCGTAGCGGAACGCTGCCTCGGCATTTTTGTTAGCTGGAAAGGTATTCCGATATTTTTTAAACCTTTTTAACAATAAATAAGCATCATTTTTTTTACAGCAAACTTAGTTCTCATCTGGCCACTCATAAAGGCGTGAAAATATTGTTAATATGATGGCTCAATTCCAAAAATAAAGAGGGCAGTGGATTCGTATATCCAACTGTGTTTCGTTTCTCTTCCTTATTGTTAAATTCTCGCAAACACAATAAATGCACGCTGTATATGTATATATATGGAACCCTAGGCATTTCACCAAATGTGTTCCACGTGCTGCCCTTGTAATTCGAAACAGATTTGGAGATGATATTTCCAACACTGCCAAGCATATTGTTGTCATTGTCAACGGCCTCGTACTCGTCACGACTTCGTTGTTTCACATGTTCGGTGTCCCTGGTCTTCTCTTCATACACAAGTGCCTTCATTGGTGTATTTTTGTTGTTGTTGTTCCTCCCTCTTTGACAGAAACCTTCCGCTGGGACCAATCTTCTCTGCCACACAGCAAGATTAACTCGACCTTTTAGTACCTTAACAGCACCATAATCAGTCACGTATCTGAAATTAAGAAAAGTTGCAAATAAGCCGTGGTTCCAGACTTTTCTGGCACTGTATATGCCTCAGAGCCAAGATGCCGCACAAAAGTCTTGTCCTTACTGTGAAAGCGGTTACGTGAGTACTGCTTGTAAGGGCGCAGAATAAATTTAGGTAACCCTGAATTAAAAACTTTGAAAACATGTCTTGTTACTTTTTTTCGTAGTTCTCGACTAAAACTTCTTTTCTCCTTTCACGGTTTTACCGGCCCTCTCGTTTTTTTTATGTTCCACAGGAAGTATTAAAATAATAAAACTATACGGCCAAATAAATAATAATAAACATACCATATAGAGTTATTCAATTCAGCAATCGCTTTTGGAAAATATCCAAGCGCATAAAACAGAATAAAACGTTAGATATTTTTGTCGATTTAGTGTACGTAAGCAACATTTACAACATACGTATATGTGATTCAATTTACATTTCTCTTTAGGCCTCATAAACAGCGGATGTGAAAAGAACAAATAAAGAAACAAACAATCCTATTATTTTAAATGAGCTGATACACACCGTTGGTGAAGCAAACGGCAAATTCGTACTGATATGGCCTTCAAAAAGTTGACGACTCTATATGCTCTGCTCGGTTTTTGCTCTGTTACACCAGAAGTGCTATGGATTATTATTTGCCCTTGTAGCACACACCTTCAGCACAGTATAATCACCCGATTAGTGTTGCTGTAGTAATAACAATGGATGAAATATTGAAAAATGTCTTCCAAACAGATAAAAACAAATCCAATTTCATTAGCTTTTTTCAGCTTTAGTTTCTGTTTCGTTAAATAATTGTTTAAATTTTTCACTAACTAAAAGACACCGCTTTATCTATTGTAAAAATTATATAGTGTGTTCCGACACATTTTTTTTTGTTGTTGTTTGTTTGAAATTGTGTTTGTTTGTTGTTTTTTTTGGGGGGAGGGGGTGGAGTCACACAGAAAAGCCCCCCAGTGGCACAGCGGTATGTCTGCGGACCTACAACGCTAGAAACCAGGTTTCGATATCCCTGGTGGGCAGACCACAGATAGCCCATTGTGTAGCTTTGTGCTTAACTTCAAACAAACAAACACACAGAAAACTGAAAACAAAAAATACTGCCGCTATAGTAATTAATCCCACCAATGACATATAAAATAGTGCCGCTATAGTAATTAATCCCACCAATGACATATAAAATAGTGCCGCTATAGTAATTAATCCCACCAATGACATATAAAATAGTGCCGTTACTGTCGTTGTTTTTTTAGCGCAAAGATACACAAAAAGTTATCCTCGTTGTAACGTCAAAATACTATAATTATAAACATGGTTTAGGTTATTATGTTAATAGATATTTATTTATCTACTGTTACACTAGGTTATTATGTTAATAGATATTTATTACTTCAAATACTTTTGATAATTTGGAACCTTTTACCACTTGTTTTTGTTTAACCTATTTCCATCTTGAGAACTGAAGGTAATGAACAGATCCTACTTTAACACTTTATCTTCAAACTTATTTAGTGTTGACATTTATCTGTTAACTGTAGCGCAGCTGGATGTGTGTGTGTTTCATGAAATTAATCGTCACAGCGTTCATCTCGTGCCACGTGAGTACAAACAACATGGAATACGTTCATCACGTGCACTAGTATGTGCCACATGCGTGCAAACAACATGGAATGCGTTCATCACGTGAACTAGTACGTGCCACATGCGTGCAAACAACATGGAATGCGTTCATCACTTGAACTAGTACGTGCCACATGCGTCCAAACAACATTGAATGCGTTCATCACGTGCGTGCAAATAACTTGGAAGGACTCAGTGTTTGTAGATGTAAGAAAATTGTCTGCTTCAGTTCTAAGAAAGCCAACTTTATCGGAGTCTCAGTCAACAATGTCAATAGTTTCTAGCGACGTTGTTTTTTTTTTTTTTGTTTGTTGTTTGTTTGTTTTCTTTTGTTTCTCGTAATTATATAAAATTTACAAATAAAATTAACCAGGAGAAAAAGTCGAGGGAATGCATTTATGAGACACGAGTCTTCATCTTTAAGCATATATTACACACAGGTAGGACGCTGTTATGAAATAATCTCTCCGGATATTATCCAAATAGCCCAGTGTCAAAATCACTTTATTTTTCAATGGCGTTTTTTTCTCTCTCTCTTATTCATGTGAATGTTCTGATACTTTGTTTATGTATGCAGTTTTGAATGTGTTGCGTTAAGCCTTCAGAGGATTGCCAAAACCCGTTAGGGTTTGGTTCAGTAATATTCATGATGTTAGTGTTAGAGTAATAACCACCATTCAGAAATAGATTGCTACCACGAGCAGCTAGGCAATCAGCATCAATCTCCTATCAGCTTACCTTTACTGAATACACAAGCTTTACGCAAGTACCCGTCTCCGTTTGAAATTCGTATATACAGTCATTCGCAGAAGCTATACTGACGTATTGGAGGAAGTTTTTGATACTACAGTCAACATTATACACAAAGACACACGACTAAACAAATTGGTATCATCGGTCAATAGCGCCACCTGTAAAATTGAAAAAAGTCAATACATATATAGCCTTAAAATATTTTTATAAAGTCGTAGAAAAGAAACGGATTAACACCCATTCAGAGAAAAACAATTTGTGAGCTGTCATAAAACTTGGAATGTTTTGTCTTTTGTATGAAAGATAAATTCCGTGAATGATAAATAATCAAAATTTTTGTTCACTTGATTTAAGCTTATAACTGTAGTAATTTCTCATAAACAGATGTGCAAGAAATTGTGGAACACTTAGAACGAAACATATTCGTTTAGGGTTAGCTTCTAAGCGTGTATTACCGAAATATTTTACAAATAATCTATTTATTTAACAGCATTGTAATATTTCTTTGACTTACCAGAGTTAGAGATAACTCTATGGAAACATGTGGTCAAATTATCACGCTCTACTTCAGTTTGTACCTTGTTTTGTGTGTTTTTGTTTCCCCTTTGTTACAGACCGGTTCTGTAATGTAGATTATGTAAACAAGGACCGACTGTTCTCAACTGTACTCTTATAACTGCGATGAATGTCAGTTAAATATAAACATGGTTAAAATCATAAATAATATTCAACGTTAAACTGGTACACAATTAAAAACATTTTATTTAGGCCTATCTAAGGGCTTTAAAAAGTTGACGACTCTACATGTTTCGACGTTACAACGTCATCCTTTTAACTTTATACAAAAGTGCCAAAGTGTAACAGTAGATAAATAAATAT
>NW_013669764.1:102585-105489 GCF_000517525.1 Limulus polyphemus
TATATATATATATATATATATCTGTGAGGAAGAACGAAATCTTTCGTTGTTACACAATGGCCACATATTTGCATGTCTAAGTAGAATCTATTAAAAGTAATTGAAATACAGTTGTATGACAAATCACACTTAAAGTCCCCGTCACACCAAACATGTTCGCCCTTTCAGCCGTGGGGTGTTATAATGTAACGGTCAATCCCACTATTCGTTGGTAAAATGGTAGCCCAAGAGTTGGCGGTGGGTGGTGATGACTAACTGCCTTCCCTCTAGTCTTACATTGCTAAATTAGGGACAGATAGCCCTCATGTAGCTTTGCGCGAAATTCTAAAACAAACAAACACACTTAAAGATGTGCCCCACTTTGTACATAAAACACGGATAAACCTTTTCTCAGAGGTTTACTTTATCAATAAAGGGCCCGGCATGGCCAGATGAATAGGACGCTCGACTCGAAAACTGAGGGTCGCGGGTTCGAATCCCTGTCACATCAAATATGCTCGCCCTTTCAGCCGCGCGGGCGTTATAATATGACGGTCAATCCCACTGTTCGTTGGTAAAAGAGTAGCCCAAGTGGACTAGCTGCCTTCCCACCGTTAAATTAAGGACGGCTAGCGCAGATAGCCCTCGTGTAGCTTTGCGCGAAATTCAAAACAAACAAACATTTATCAATAAAGAAGGACAGTAGGCTGGGATACCGCATGTTACATATCGTTACAGGCAGGTGAACGACTACACAAGTACACACACATGCAAAACTAAGTCACGTGAGAACTCTAGTAAACATCACCTGAAGAGAGGTATTAAGTAGCCGTGTGTAGCCTATTTGTTAGCGTGCTTGGACTGTGAATCAGAAGGTTCGTGGATCGCGGCTCGTTGCTGCTAAATGCATTCGTTTTCTACTTTACTTTGACATGCTTAAAACAACACTCAAATACATCTGAAAGTAACACAAGGAACTATCTGCACATAGCTGGCGGGGGGGGGGGGAGCCAGTCAAAAAGCACTCACAACCAACTCTTGTCTAATCGAATAGTGAGATCTCATCGTCACTTTTATAGACTCCACAATGCCTCAAAGTGATGATTTTTGTCCACGTAATCATTATTCATTCTCTGTTAATACCAACACATGTAAGTAAAGCGATATCTTAATCCACGACGTGTAAAAAATGTTTTAACATCATAAGTAAACGTGGACGTAACTTTGGCCTTAAAAGTGGGAGAGGTGGCGGTAGCTATACAGGAAAAGTCGTTTGCTTTACATAATCTTATTCCCCTCGTGTTTTATGTTCTCTCTTTTTGTTTTAAAAACCATCTGGGCCGGTGTTTCAAATTAATGTGTTGTAATCTTATTTTATTTAAAATTTCGATTTCAGCGGTTGTTTTACGTTTTAGCATTATTCAAATTAGCTCGTGATTATATTGCCCGATTTATTTATTTTTCGGAATAATCCATCTCATTAGAATTTTCAGAGATTTTTTTTTCTGTAATTCAAATTTCATTTTTGAATATTTTTGTTGGACAAAAGACAAGAACCAGAAAACGTTGATTTTAGATGTGATTTATCATATTTATGTCTGAAAGATACGTAGAATTACAACTACCAATCAGATTTCGATACCAGAATAACACATTTTAAGATATGATAATTAATGGTGATTAGTTTTGAAAAGTTTCGTTTTGCTGGACGTAGGTGTGATGGTAGCAGAAGCTATTTAATAATATGTGAACCTAAAAATACGTGTGACCATATGTAATCCAGACGCTGAAGCCGTTAGTAAAACATGGCCGTAGATACACGACTCTACGTAGTGTCAGACAGATACTTTGTTTAATAATAAAAAAATCGTCTGTCTGTTTTATGGCTTGTTAATTAAGCTCTTGCATGTTACATTATTATGGAAACAGGTCACGTTTGTGGTGTGATTATTGTATTGCCAAACACGTTTCATTGTTTGAATTAATACTGTCCATGTGAACTTCCCACAAGTTGAAAGTAAATTAGATTATATGTGATTCAACGTAAAGAAATAATAGACTTTCTTGAAAAACCTGTGTTGCAGGAAGAGATTGGCTGACCTTCTGCGTACGGTAGTTGGCCTAGTGTTGTACCAGGCATAACTACCAGAAATACACACACACACGCCAACTAACATTTAATCAGATGGCCTACATATTATAGGTGTTGGTTAGGCCTAGAAGTACTTATCAGAACATTTGCTTGGTTCATAGAAAACTTTAAGAAATATATTAAGTTGTATATTTTTTACAATAAACGAGGTGGCAATTGTTTTTAATCAGTGGCGTTTGTAGGATTTGTTTTATTGTATGTGTGGGGGTAAAAGGGAACAAATAATTATTTGTAGCGGCCAGAAGTGGGGTTATTGCGTACAAAATAAGTAGGCTTTTGTTTCCCCCTTTAAGAAGTGTTTATTTATTATTTCTAATTATAAGAAAGCTGACATTTTCACACCTTTGTAACAGTCTCGTGCTGTTTCAAACTACCGTTCAACCCCCCGCCCCTTGGTCCCTTCTGGCTACAACTACTTTCCTTTCAATTTGCATAGTATGACCCCCCCCATCCCCATCCCCCTGTCCAAAATAAAGTACACTACAATGTATGAAGAATTAAAAAATATAAGATAGTGAATCCTGATACCTCTGATGAGGAGATGCTGGGATAGCCTGATATCTCGGATGAGGAATTCCTCTTGGAAAAATTAAAAGAGATACAACTGAGTCACGTGCACACAAGTTGTTTTCCACGGCATATCAAACCCTCTCACACCTCAAGTAGCTGCAGAATGTTATTCCAAACCCTCTCACACCTCAAGTAGCTGCAGAATGTTATTCCAAACCCTCTCACACCTCAAGTAGCTGCAGAATGTTATTCCAAACCCTCTC
>NW_013669764.1:106409-108080 GCF_000517525.1 Limulus polyphemus
GTTGGGTAAATATATTATTACATGAATCTAATCCCTTTTATGTGTGTTGGGTAAATATATTATTACATGAATCTAACCATTTTTATGTGTGTTGGGTAAATATATTATTACATGAATCTAACCATTTTTATGTGTGTTGGGTAAATATATTATTACATGAATCTAATCATTTTTATGTGTGTTGGGTAAATATATTATTACATGAATCTAATCATTTTTATGCGTGTTGGGTAAATATATTATTACATGAATCTAACCATTTTTATGTGTGTTGGGTAAATATATTATTACATGAATCTAACCATTTTTATGTGTGTTGGGTAAATATATTATTACATGAATCTAATCATTTTTATGTGTGTTGGGTAAATATATTATTACATGAATCTAATCCGTTTTATGTGTGTTGGGTAAATATATTATTACATGAATCTAATCCATTTTTATGTGTGTTGGGTAAATATATTATTACATGAATCTAATCCGTTTTATGTGTGTTGGGTAAATATATTATTACATGAATCTAATCATGTTTATGTGTGTTGGGTGTTTTGTGATCTAAATAACAAAACAAAAACAAATAATACGACAAAATAATAAGACTATGAAAGATAGAAGCGAAAAGATAGGAAACTTGAGGCCGTGCCAAGAAAGTGGACCCCACTCCCCCCGCAACAACTAGTGGCAGCAGTTAGCTAGGGAAAGATTAGCGCTTAGGCTTTACCGATGACCACTCGAAATGCCATTGGTCAGTCGTGCTTTATATTCTTCAACATTAGACAGCACTTCAGAACTGAAAATGTTGTTAATTGTGAAATATATTACATTAAATATATTTTTTTTTATCGAGGATTTGGATTTCGTTAAAATGACACACACACACACACCTCCCTGTAGTCGAGATTTACTGTACGTCACCGATTTCCGTATTCCCCAAGAACAAACATTCCCCATTAGTGTCCCTGGTTCGAGACAATCACTTTCGAAATAGTCATTTCATTTTATATATTATACAGAAATACGTTAGATATAAATATCCAGCCAGTTTTTATTATTATTAACTTTAGGTATTTCGTCGTCACGAAACGAAACTGGTGAAGACATTAATTTTGCTTCTTTGTTTTTTTGTTTTTTTTGAAAGACTGTTTGCTGCTAAAACACGAGATTCCGTTGTGTACTTGAGTTAACGATTAATAAGTGAAAACTGCTTTGTCGTTGTCAAGGGAGCGTAAATGTCGTTTGCGTCTGAAATGATAGTGATTACAGGTATACAGTCGTATACTAGGGTCCTCGATTTACAAAATACGTCATCTCACTCTGGTCTGTTAGTTCAGTTTAAAATTAGAAAAACTTTGTGCAGATAGCCCTACTCTAGTCTGTCAGTTCAGTTTAAAATTAGAAAAACTTGTTGCAGATAGCCCTACTCTAGTCTGTCAGTTCAGTTTAATATTAGAAAGACTTGTTGCAGATAGCCCTACTCTAGTCTGTCGGTTCAGTTTAAAATTAGAAAACCTTTGTGCAGATAGCCCTACTCTAGTCTGTCAGTTCAGTTTAATATTAGAAAAACTTTGTGCAGATAGCCCTACTCTAGTCTGTCAGTTCAGTTTAATATTAGAAAAACTTTGTGCAGATAGCCCTACTCTTACCTGTCGGTTCAGTTTAATATTAGAA
>NW_013669765.1:0-7246 GCF_000517525.1 Limulus polyphemus
TATAGTGCTGCAATATATAACTATACTCTCAGCTTTTGTTATAGTGTTGTAATATATAACAATACTCTCAGCTTTTGTTATAGTGTTGTAATATATAACTATACTCTCAGCTTTTGTTATAGTGTTGCAATATATAAATATACTCTCAGCTTTTGTTATAGTGTTGTAATATATAACTATACTCTCAACTTTTATTATAGTGTTGTAATATATAACTATACTCCAAGCTTTTGTTATAGTGTTGCAATATATAAATATACTCTCAGCTTTTGTTATAGTGTTGTAATATATAACTATACTCTCAACTTTTATTATAGTGTTGTAATACATAACTATACTCTCAGGTTTTATTACAGTGTTGCAATATATAAATATACTCTGAGCTTTTGTTATAGTGTTGTAATATATAACTATACTCTCAGCTTTTGTTATAGGGTTGCAATGTATAACTATACTCTCAGATATTTTTTGTGTTGTTGTATATAAATATAGTATCAGCTCTTGTTATAGTGTTGTAGTACGTAAATATAGTTGCATCTGGGAACCGTTTGGCATACTGGTATTCCGAGATATTATCCTCACAGTAGGACGATGTTAAACTGTTCTTCAACGGAATGCTGTGCAACTATTAAGATGATTCGAGAAGAATTGTAGCACAGTGCTTACTATCTTAAGTAGTGGGCTTTTATTTAATAGCTTTTAACATTTTGTACCCCGCAAGATTCTAACATTGTACCTCCAACCTTGGTTAATGTAATTGTTATGGTCAGAATTTGACCTTTTATAACACAACTAGATACGTATTTATGCCTTTGCCCCCCAGTGGCACAGCGGTATGTCTGCGGACTTACAACGCTAGAATCCAGGTTTCGATACCCGCGGTGGGCAGAACACAGATAGCCCATTGTGTTGCTTTGTGCTTAATTACAAACAAATAAATAAATTTATGCCTTTAACTAGTTTATGAGGAGCCATGTTGATAATTTTTAGTTTAAAACGTTGAATTTATTAGTGTCCACGCCTTTTCCATTGATATTTTGTGTGTTTGATTGATATTAGTAAAATTTCCGATTGTCACATATTAACACCAGCACTTTTCACTCCATTCCTTAACATTTATTTTCCCATCAGTCGCAGTCTTTCTTAAAGATAAAGATAAGTACAGTCGCAACGTTCGTTATACTGTCGCAACATTTTTATATAATTGCAGCTAAGTTGATTTTAATCTTTTTGAAATCCAATCAATGCTGACTTTAACTACAAGCAAAATAAGAGACTATCGCGGTATTACAAACAAATACAAACATGCTAAAACCCCATAAATACGAAATATATATACACATCACCATTATAAGAAGCCTAACTGTATTCCTTTGGTTTTCTGACCCCAGCTGTGCCTTTGAGCTTTGAATAGGCGAAACTGCAGTCCACGCCAAAGAGTGTAGACAATATCGTACGTTTCTACGTCACAGATTATATTCTCGATTCTGCCCTTGGTGAAAAGAAAAGAAATCTGTAATATAATCGTGCTTGCTTTTAAAGATATATCCACTTAACTTATGAACAATATGAAGTTTTGAAATAACTATTTGTTGAATAATAGCTTTATTTCTGTACAACGTTTCGTTTCTAACAGTGAGACATGATCAGAAATAACAGCCGTTTCAAAACTTCATATAATCATGATTCTTAGTTTGTTAATCTTTTCTGACTGCAGTTAGCCATCCTGTCTTTAGTGAGCAGCTGGGTTTTATTATTCTGCTATTTTAAAAACTAGTGCACTGGGGCTGAATTTAGGTGATAAAAAAACGGAAGATATATTAAATTAACTTTAAAGAAGAAATATCAGATTTTGTCTTTTGTTCTACTTTAGTAACCCTAGATAGTTTCAATATTTTGTATTGATTATCCAGTACCTAATGATTTAATTTTATTGTAATGGTAGTCGTCTCTTTTCTTGTGAAGTAAAGTTTAGGTAATAAAAGAATAATCCCCTAATAATGACGTAATTATATAAATATTAGACACAAATAGCGCCCCCCCCCAGTGGCACAGTGGTATGACTGTGAACTAATATCACTAGAAACCGGGTTTCAATACCCGTGATGGGCAGAGCACAGATAGCCTTTGTGTACCATTGTGCTTAATATCAAACAATAAACACAACAAATAGTCCTAGCGCTTCTTCATCTATCTGTGTAAACAGTAGACACAAGAAACCTGAACGTACGCTTCCATATACTATTGGTCATACAAGTAAAATCTCAGAAGAGTATAATTTCGCTAAAACAACAATTTAATGATAAAATAAAACAAATTTATTTCGAAAATTAAGTTAAACTTATATATATAATGTTCAAAACTTTGTTCTGATACCGTTATTTTTTGCCTTTTTATTACATCATCACAAAATCAGTTTCAGTTTAACACAGATACTGAAGATGTTGTGAAAGCATGATTTCCACAACTTTACCTGCAGCGTTATCGAGATGTTAGAGTAACAGAAGTTTATATGTAGCCTTACCTACAGCGACATAGAGATGTTAGAGTAACAGAAGTTTATATGTAGCCTTACCTACAGCGTTATCGAGATGTTAGAGTAACAGAAGTTTATATGTAGCCTTACCTACAGCGACATAGAGATGTTAGAGTAACAGAAGTTTATATGTAGCCTTACCTGCAGCGACATAAAGATGTTAGAGTAACAGAAATTTATATGTAGCCTTACCTGCAGCGACATAGAGATGTTAGAGTAACAGAAGTTTATATGTACCCTTACCTGCAGCGACATAGAGATGTTAGAGTAACAGAAGTTTATATGTAGCCTTACCTGCAGCGTTATCGAGATGTTAGAGTAACAGAAGTTTATATATACCCTTACCTACAGCGACATAGAGATGTTAGAGTAACAGAAGTTTATATGTAGCCTTACCTGCAGCGTTATCGAGATGTTAGAGTAACAGAAGTTTATAGTTGGAGGTGAATGTATTTTCGCTTGTTTTCACATTCTCATAGATTAAACTAGTTTGATAAAATCTGAAACTAGAAATCTCATGTGAGTGACCTACTGTCCATACATCTTACTTTGAAGCCTCTTAATAAGTGTAAGCTTTTCAAATTACATGTGTGAAAACACACTTAGTATTATATTTGGGAGCTTTACCTTATCCTGTTATATTTACTTCAGAACCCGTCCCCTGGCAACAGTCAAACAGGCGACACTTGAGTCCAAAAACCTGCTGATTACAAGAAAGGCAAGCGATCAATAGCAACTAATCTAAATAGCTGGATTATCACCGTTATAATTCCCCCACATCTGAAAGTACAGAGGGTGTCCAAGTAGCATACAATGACTCGAACCTTGGACCTTCTGTTTCACGTATCGGCACCTTAACCACTATGTCATTCTCCGACTTTTAAGTTATCAAAATCTAACACAATCTAAGTTTTAACGAAGATGACCAAGAGCTCATCTAATTATTGGCACATATGCATAACAAAGCTTACATAATTAAAGGCGCATGTACATACACATAACCACAGACGAACCTGATGGTCATAGTTTGAGAAAAGGATCGGTACAGTTGTTAAAACTCTAAGGGTGTCTTACATATTCGTTAGATACGATCTCGAAGAATTGTGTGACAATAACCGATGAAACAAAGGAAAAGAAAAGGACTTTCAAGAACAAAACCGTTCTTGAATTACCTTGCCTCCAGCACGTGCTAATGTTATCAAGTAAATCTAGTTAAGAGCCCAGGAACGAAATGATCTCATGAATTATTCGTATAAAAGTACGAATGGTTATTGGTTGATTTTCTGTGCTAAAAATGTGTAAAGTTGCAGTGCTGTAGGTCACGTTCGAACGTACGAGTTCAGCTTAAGCTACAGCTAGGCTTCACGTTACCAAGGTAATCACCAGGGGGCACAGAACACAAAAGAAATAATTTCTCCGCTGCTCGTGTATACGCGGAGTTTTTTCGACAAGGTATTTTCTATATTTTAAACTCGTTTTTTTATAGCATTAATTGCGTATTGAAGAGAAGTTAAAAGAAAAAGGCGTTTTAAAGTTAAACTTCTACGTAAATTGATTGCCCAGTTCTGCTCCTAGTTTGTTTGTCGTTTCTAGGGCAAACATGCATAGTAGGTTATCTACGCTACGTCAAAAGGTTGGGATCGAACAATGAATTTTAGCATTATTATAAAGTACCACTTAGTCATGAGGAACTCCACGGCATAACTACCTAATTTTTTGTAAATAAAAAAAAATATATTGTACAAATGGTCTTAATCTCATTGGTTTCCGAAAATACAAGTAAATAAATTATATTTTCTACCTTCATTTCAAAACTAAATGTCAAATTCGTGATGATTAGATAAACGTAAAGGATAGAGCAGAAATTCTCCAGTGATATGACAGATTAAACTCGCTTTAATATCAAAAGGTTTTTATTTCTCTAGAATATTCTTCTATGCAGCAGAATGTGTCTAACTGATGTCAAAGTCACTAAAATAGATATTTATCTTTCTGGTCTCTTTTTTATACTTATTTATATGACACTTAACCCAGCTCTTTGTTTCACAAATTCTCACAAAGCTACGCAGGGGCTATTTGGTTAGCTGTCCCTAATTTCTAACTGATAGACTTGAAGGAAGATAGCTAGTTAATAGCACCCGACGTCAATTCTAGGTCTCCTTTAATCAACTAGAAGGATTTGACAGCCACTCTTAACATATCCAAGTCCCCCCAGTGCACTTGGAAAGTTGAATCATTTTTTTATCAGATTGGACATGA
Organism: Limulus polyphemus; assembly: GCF_000517525.1. Lineage (NCBI taxonomy): Eukaryota > Metazoa > Arthropoda > Merostomata > Xiphosura > Limulidae > Limulus > Limulus polyphemus. Next base: position 4,796 of record NW_013669765.1, read on the forward strand.
TGTAATATTCAGTTTAACTGATTTTCAGGTCAAGTGAGAGGAATTTAGATTTCTACAAATCCAGCTTTTATATTCTTATTGTAGTATATATAATAGAATATATGATTATATTTTCACATGTATATCATTTTTTTATCAGATTGGACATGATGTAATATTCAGTTTAACTGATTTTCAGGTAAACTGAGAGGAATTTAGATTTCTACAAATCCATCTTTATATTCTTATTGTAATATATATAATAGAATATATGATTATATTTTCACATGTTTTTCATTTTTGGCCCCGATGACTCAGTGGTAACTTTGGGGTGTTGGGATCTCTAAAATTCAGGGTTCGATCCTTGTTGTGGCCACAACACAGATAGCTATGAGCATAACGGTAAACAACAACAGTTTTTTTACTGTTTTATTTACAGTAATGAACAACGACAATAGATAAATAATTTATAGATGTACATGTATTACTTTAAACATGTAACTCGTGTGATATTCGAGTCTGCGAGATAACTAACTGTCCAATCACCCAATTATATTTAATGATTTTGAATATATTTCAGCCTATCACGAGTTTCCACCTGACTTCTTCACCAGTCAGCAACGAAGTGATGGAGCAATCATTATTCACGTACTAGTGACGATCTACATGTTTTACGCTTTGGCCGTCGTATGCAATGATTACTTTATAGCTTCGTTAGAAGAATGTTCCCTGGTGAGCATTTTCTACATTTTGCTTCTAACCTTAAAGTATTTTTCGCTCTAACCCTCGATTTGGAGATTTTGTCTTTAGAAAATGATGTCCAAATTTTAGTTTCAGAAATTTATAGTCTAGCCGTCATTTAGTAATGACGATAATCGGGTTATTTCATTTGTCATAAAACTGCTATTAGACAACATATCCATGTACAAAGTGTCATCATTCGAACACAAGGGGCTTTACACTCACAGATAACACGTAATTCTCGTAATCTGCATTCCCCCGAAATGTTGTATCAGTTAAACGTTTCGTCAAGGGGTACAATCATAGGGTAACGCGTAACGATAGTAATTTGCATCGCCCCCGAAATCTTATGTCATTTGACAATTTTATCAAAAAGTAATTCTTAACTTCCCTAATCTATACGCCTCCCCCGAAATTTTAATGTTTCATTAAATGGTTTACACCTAGAGAGTAAAAGGTAACCCTCCAAATGTGTCAGTTTAAAGTTTCAATAAGGGGGTTCACACATGAAAAGTAATACGTAACAACAGTAATTTGCACCCCCCCGAAATCTTATCTTATCAAGGAGCTCACACACACACAAAGAGTAACACGTAACTCCCCTAATCTATACCCCCTCCCTGAAATTGTGTGTAATTTTAATGTTTTATCAAGGGATTTACACAAAGATTGTAAAAAGTAACCACCCAAATGTGTCATTTTAAAGTTTCAATAAAGGGTTCACACACTAAGAGTAACACGTAACTAACCTACTGAAATGTTGTCACTTTTAATGCTTTATAATGACTTATTTCATTCACTTTAAGAAGTTATAATTTGACTCTATGAAGCTACAATGGCCACTAGGGATCAACAATGCTGTTACATGAATGTCGAAGATGTGAAATATCTTATAGTGATTTTTGAATTCAGAATGAACAGCCCCCCAGTGGCATAGCGGTATGTCTGTGGACTTACAACACCAGAATCCGGGTTTCGATACCCGTGGTGGGCAGAGAAGAGATTGCCCATTGTGTAGCTTTGTGCTTCATTACAAACAAACAGACTGAACATCTAATTTTGAAAGTTTTTTTTAAATACTATCGATAAAACACACCCATTTTTAATATTATTTTACCATATTTAACTCTCGATTTTGCTGTTGAAATCACATGCTGAAATGATTAGTCAAACATTAATTTGTTGTATGTTTACTGGGCAATCAAATAACTTTACCAGAAGGCTTGATGAGTCTTAATGATTCCGTTTCTCTAATATACAATAACTGCCCAGAATTCTACATCGGAGGAACAGGAAGAAAATTGGAAACCAGATTGACAGAACACAATACAAAACCGTCCCATGTTTTTCACCAATTGCAACTCAAAGAACCATAGTATATCTATTAAAAACACAGTCATTTTAAACAAAGAACCCAACATAAACAAACAAAAAATCAAGGAATCCATCTTAATTGAACAAAACAACCCTACTCTAAACCAACACCCCGGGGTACCTAGATACCTTTTCTAAGTTTTGCAACAGTTCCGGTCATGTGACTTCTTTGTTCAATACTGTATATATATATATATATATATATCGTGTCAGTAGTAAATTACTTGTACCTGATGATGACAAAACCTTGTCGAAACGTTGTACATTTGCTGTTATATTAAAGTTTTTCTTCATTATCCATTCAAGCCGTCTCCAACCATTATTAGATTTTGTATTGGTTTATGAGGAGCCAATAAG
>NW_013669765.1:7871-11646 GCF_000517525.1 Limulus polyphemus
CATCGGGGAAACAGGAAGAAAATTAGAAACCAGATTGACAGAACACAATAAAAAAACCGTCCCATGTTTTTCACCATTGCAACTCAAAAAACCATAGCATATCTATTAAAAACACAGTAATTTTAAACAAAGAACCCAACATAAACAAACAAAAAATCAAGGAATCCATCTTAATTGAACAAAACAACCCTACTCTAAACCAACACCCCGGGGTGCCTAGATACCTTTTCTAAGTTTTGCAACAGTTCCGGTCATGTGACTTCTTTGTTCAATACTGTATATATGTATATATATATATATATCCGTGTCAGTGTAAATTACTTGTACCTGATGATGACAAAACCTTGTCGAAACGTTGTACATTTGCTGTTATGTTAAACTTATATTAAAGTTTTCATCATTACCCATTCAAGCCGTCTCCAACCATTATTAACGTTATAGTAAGTTCTGCAGAATATAGTTCGTCAGGTGAATATTGGAGTTTACTACGGAATCATTGTACTTTGAAGTAATGGCATCAAACATTCTCAAATTGCCAGACAGTTAAGTATAAGCCAAGACACTGTCTCAAAGATTACGAAAAGAAATAATGCAATCGGAAGACCTACTCCAAGAGACAAGCCAGATTGCCCATACCAGAGATAACCGCCAGCTACTCCGGTTATGAAGAAATGATTGCACAAAATCTATTAGTACATTAGGCGCTGAAGGGCAGGAACTCTTAAATGTGCCGGTATCAAGAAATCTGGTTAATCATCAATCGCTAAATGCTGGTTATCATGCAAAACGCCCCTTAAGAAAGTCCAACTTGACCCAAGGTCATCGCCAGAGCTGTCTTCAGTGAACATCTAGGATGGCATCTTTCAAATTGGCAACATGTGATATTCAGTGACGAATTCAGCTTTGAAGTCTTTCGCATTATTTGGGTGTGTGATGATAAGTCTACGAAGTATATAGCGACGATTGTATCCAGTCAAAGGTGCAAGCTGGAGGTGGTGGTTTGAGAGTCTGGGGTGCATTCCTCTCTAGGGAGTAAGAGTGTCCTTTGCATCACTGATTGAAAACTGGATCAAAACCAGTACAAAAGCATATTAGAGGAAAAGTTGGTTCCGTTTACAAGAGGAGCCTTTCAGAAAAAAAAAAATCCAAGATGACAACACCAAACCACATAGTGGCTAAATGATTCAGAATTTCTTCCGAGAACAGGAGTTGGAGCACATAGAGTCATCAGCATTATTACCATATATGGATCCAATAGGAAACCTCTGAATAGAAGTTACGCGTTTCATCAACACTATGTTTCGTTAGCCTAACAAAGTGCTTAACTTTCACCATGATGTCCTTGTTACATGGCGAAATATTCTAGACCATACCCTGTGACGCACATGGAATTCATGCCAGATACTGACTAGTGACCCAAGATGAATTCCATAAGCTGTGAAAAGTTATAAGTGATAACTAACTTACCGAATAAAATATGTTGTTCACATTGAAACGTTACCTTAACCCAATTTCAAAAACACTTTGGTTGGATGATGTTAAGAGATCATTACTTCTATTAATTTGTGTTTACAATGATTAGACAAACATTAATTCGTCGTATGTTTACTGGGTAGTCACGTAATTTTATCACAAGGCTTAATGAATCTGAATACTCCCGTTTTGTATCTTGAATATTAGACTTTATGATTTGAAAACAATATTCCATGCTAAATGTCAACCCTGAATTTTACCACACTTAACTTTCAGTTTTAGTAGCTAAAGTCACATGTTCAGAAGTACAACGTTACTAGTAATACATAAAACAGTTTTTCAGGTTTAGGCAAAACACAACTACACTCAATATTGGTTTTGAATTTTAAAACCGTCCATTTTCATGAAAAATAATTTTTGTATCAAAACGAAGCTACCTTCTTGCTCATTTTTGCTTGCTAACAAGAAGCAACAGGGTAAAGTTATCTGTGTCCCATGTTTCTGTAAAGTTCGTTACATGTGATCTTAGTTTTATCATATTTAAACAACTGTTGACTGGACCGCTAGCTGTTTTTTGTGTTGCTTCACTGATAGTAATAGAAACTTACTAGGGTGTTAACTATGTTTTGTGTTTTAGCGATACTATCAATAGGTGGGATGTTAGCTGTGTTTCAGCGATACCAATATTTGACTGTGGTTCTAACTGTGCTTTGGATTTTCATGATACTAAAATAAGCTAATTGTGATGTTATCTGTGATTTTGGTTTTAGTGATATTAATAATTGACTGTGGTTCTAGCTGGGTTTTGGGTTTTAATGATACTAAAATAAGCTAATTGTGATGTTATCTGTGATTTTGGTTTCAGTGATATTAATACTTGACTGTGGTTCTAGCTGGGTTTTGGGTTTTCATGATACTAAAATAAGCTAATTGTGATGTTATCTGTGATTTTGGTTTCAGTGATACTAATACTTCACTGTGGTTCTAACTGAGTTTTGGGTTTTAACGATACTAACAGAAGATAACTGTGATGCTAGCTGTGATTTGGACTGTGGTTCTAGCTGTGATTTGGACTGTGGTTCTAGCTGTGTTTTGGGTTTTAATGATAGTAACAAGAGTTGACTGTGATGCTAACTGTGTTTTCGGGTTCAGTGATATTAATAATTGACGGTGGTTCTAGCTGCGTTTTGGGTTTTAATGACTAACAGAAGATAACTGTGACGCTAGCTGCGTTTTGGGTTTTAATGACTAACAGAAGATAACTGTGATGCTAGCTGTGTTTTTATTTCTGTCATACTTATAGTTGACTGTTGTCCTTGCTGTGTTTTTAACTGTGTATTTTGCTGTGTTTTAATGATACTAACAAAAGATAACTGTGATGCTGTAATTTTTGTTTCAGTATATTAAAAACAACTTACTAAATTGAAAATTATATTTTGATTACAGTAAACTTAAAAAACTTAAATATAAGTGTAATATGTAAACTCAAATTGTTCACATCTAGTACATTATGGGGTCCGTAAATATTCTTCAATAACGTGAAAGTTGCTTTTTCAACTTAGCACCAGAACAAATAAATAGATTTTATTTGGGGCGCAGACTTGCGAGAAATCTATAATAATTATTAAATCTAGATAATTAGAGCATTTCCCCCCTCAATTTAGTGAAATTATATAACTGTTTTTTGTTTTGTTTTTTAGCTTTATAATGACTTAGGCCTAATACATTCCACTTTGAGTATCTAATTTCATTTTTTATGTATTTCGACAGCGACTAAACCTCAGTGATGACGTAGCTGGGGCTACTTTTATGGCTGCTGGAAGTTCTGCGCCGGAGCTTTTCACAGCTGTCCTCGGTAGGTAACTAAGTGTTCTGGAAGAAACGTAGTCATTTCTGTTGAGATTAAACCTCCTCGTATTATTATCATTGCAATTCTTAGGACTAGCTGCAGTTTCGTCTGTTTGCGAAAACCGGTATGATAATTCTGTAAAAACTACCAGCCGTTATCTGTTTTGAATATTTTGGTTATTGAACAAATAGTAGCCAAGTTTAGGTAAAACGTCATTATGAAATATCTACTGGAGAACAGTTATTAGTTTGGCAATTTTATATTTATGATATGTCAACCAACTTCATATGTTAAACACTAGACTTTAACTCTTTTCACAGCCGCGAGAAGGCGTTTGCTTGTTATGAATTTCGCACAAAGCTACACGAGGGCTATCTGCGCTAGCCGTCCCTAATTTATCAGTGTAAGACTAGAGGGAAGGCCACCCACCGCCAACTCTTGGGCTACTCTTTT
>NW_013669765.1:11667-19441 GCF_000517525.1 Limulus polyphemus
ATGGCTGAAAGGCCAAGCATGTTTGGTGTGACGGTGATTCGAATCCACAGATTGAGAGTCGAGCGCCCTAACCACCTGGCCATGCCGGGCCTGATGGTGAAGGTACCTATGATAGTAAAGCGGTTTAAACTGTTGTGCGCAATTTTTCATGAAGACATAGAAATACATTGGCTAAAGCGCAAGTCTCGAGCCCATCAATCTGATCATAAAGTTATCCATTCAACAGAGAATGAGATTTTTTTAGCGGTAAATTTCACCAGTTTGAAAAAGACGGATTTTGGGATGAACAGTTCATTGGTGTTGCCATTATACACCAAACTAGCACTTAACTGTATCGTTTATTCTAAGAGTATATTTGTATATAATGACTCGATATCAAAACTGACACATTGCTGTCAAACTTCAACTGCTGAATTTCATGAGAAAACCCGAAACTGTCTTTCAGAATATATTCATTTGTTGTGAATCTAAAGATCTTTCATCAGGGTGTACCAATCTCAAATCAAGTTATTCTAGACTGAGAGACTATTATGACTTTATACAGAAAAGCAAAAGCGTCATCTCTCTCCAAGAGGGCATGCGCCACTCATCTTACCGGTCATTCCACGCGTAACAATAGGGAGGACTTTGTCTCTAGGTGTCGCTTAACCCGTTACACAGTTGATGTCGGTACGGAAACTACATTGTGTACTAATACATGTAGTTCTATACAGCACTCTATTTTCTCTGTGAGAAAATTTTAAGTGGCGCCAAAAGCAGGTGATCTATGAGAATGAGAAACAAGAGCATTAACAAGTTATTCGCATACCAAAGAAGTTTCTCTGTTGTAAAATCTAACGTTTTAGGTGAACATCTCTGTTTAAACTAAAAGGAAATGAAATAACTGATACATTTCACCCACAAACTTTAAACAGTCTCTTCTATCGAAGAAATATTTGATAATACTTTGTTGTTTTTTTCCACTGAAACGACGTCACTATCAATATAACAATACTTATAACCATTACCTTGAACCGATAGTTTTTTGTTTTGAAAAAATAAAAATTATACTTTTCTGCGGAAAACAGAAACTGAGCTGTTAATTTTGGTTTTTCAGGTAATACTGTTACACCTTAACCATAAGACTATCATGCGTTATGGCTAACATACATATTATAGAATATTACAATAATTTAACATATATGTATACCTTCATCTCAAACATATATTTATATTTGTTAGATTGAGTATTTTATGTCGACACCTTCTTCGTCTTCATGCGTCTCTCAACAATTCACTCTACGTGTTAAATTAAACTAAGCTCAGTGGCTCTATCAAAATCCGTTTGGCATTTACCTTTTCACCGTATGGGGTGAAAAGAAGCAAAAATTTCTGACCACCCCGAGTTGTCTTTCAGGCCCCAAAATCTTTTTTGAGGCTTTAAAGATTTTTAAACCTAAACTCCTGCCACGAATTTCGTTTCATTTATCAGTCTCCCAAATGTCTTGTCAGTGATGCGGCAGCAATTAGGTCTGAGAGTTTTGTCTCCAATGCTAAACAAATGCCCAACGGGGCAGAGGCTGCTGAAACACTCAGGTAGCCTTTGGCCAGTAGAGATAGGGTAGGAAAGTTTTTTCCATGGATCTTCCAATAATCTAGAGGGTTGCTTTCTTCAGGAATGCAAGGACCATCGAGGTAAATGTTAATCTCAGTATCTTCTGACGATGAGATGGCTGGGTTATTGGAGACAGCAAAGGAACAAAGGAGCTTACTCTTTTGCGAGGAAGGGGACTTACAGTCCTCTTTTGATTCCATGGTTGCAGGATTATTTGTTGGGGAAACTTTCTTGACTTCTTGCTGCAAGAGAATTAAATTAGATTCATAGACCACAGGTCTAGTGAAACACCAGTCAATTTTAAATCTGGGAACCAATGCCGCAGCCAAGCAGAAAACACTTCGTTACTCATACTGAGTCAGCCGGCCGAGACAAGATGGAAATTATATCTGGACAACATGTCAAACTCAGTCACCAGCCCATAAACACATTGCACTACATAACTGGAGGTAACAATGTTCTGACCCTGTGTGAAACCTGTTGCCTTTATAAAAAGTATCAGTGTTGTCATCAAATATGCAAGCACAGCTCAATCATGACAAGTAAGTTTCGATGTACCAGTATGTAGATTATCCAACTTCTCCTGGGGAGTCTTCAATAAAAACTCAATCTTCTTGATTTCTGAGTTCCAATGTATTGGGGTTACAAACTGAACTCTGGATTCTCTCTCAAGTAGATTAGTTGCTTTCGTTGATTTCCAAATGTAGGACACAATGTCTGATGCTTTGGAAAGTACTTTCAGCAGTCGTCCAACTTTTTTCACACCATCCCTGACCACAAGCTGTAGCGTGTAGGAAAAGCAGATGTCATGTTCAGGAAGAAATTCGGATTAATTTTCTGCTGATTTAGATTCATCCAAAAGTTCATCTTCTGAGTCAATTTCTGTAGATGAGCTATCACCATCTCTATCACTAAGTAGTGTTTGTGGTTCAAATTCAGGCAGGCAGAAAGCCTTGATCATATTGGATGCGTTATCAGATGTCACATATAACATCTTGTTGTTGATGTTAAAGATATTTAATATTTCAGCATATTGAGCTGCAATTTTATCAGGTATGTAACACCCCTTGAAACACCAACATGACTGTTTGTATTTTCCAGTCAAGTATAAAGTGACCAGTGACTCCAAGAAAGTTGCGCATTTCTCTGCTACTCCAGATATCCACAGTGACATTGATGTTTAAACAAGTTGCAATGGAGAGATGACTTTTTGTTGGACTTCACCAAACCTGCTCTCGATCAACGTTGTGGGCAGATGCTTGTAACTAGGAAGAATATATTGAGAATCCGTGGTTGCCATTAGATGTTGAAAATCTTTTGACTCCATCACTAAGAAGGGTTTTAGTGTACCAGCAATACAATTGACGGGTTTGTTAGTGATGTGCTTCAGACGAGGGTTGTAGACTTATATTTAGTTGATTCTATAAGTACGCTGCTATTGTAGACTGCTGCACCTGGGCTGAAGTACCAGAACCAACTGTAGACTTCTGTTGCTCTGCCTCTTGATTACGCTAGAAATACAAAAGCATATCTAAGTTACATAATAAAGAATATAATTTATAATAAAAATAATAAAATCATATAATACTAAGTAAATGAAAATAATAAACAATATAATATAACACGCATGATAAATTTAGTTTATCTCTATTATACTGTATAAGTTACATAGAATATAGCTCATATTAACAGAAATTATAAAAAGGCTTACCTTCAGATGCTTCAGCAGGTTAGAATTGTTTTTTCCTGAAGTAGAAATCACCTGCTCACAATATTTATATTTTGCCTTAATGTGACCAGATCTATCAGTAGAAAGTATGAAGTATTCATGAACCACTGAAGGCAGTTTAGTAGCCATCTCATGTGACTCGAATGGATTAATAACCATGTAATATAATAACTTTTAAGGTGGTTGGAATGTATTGACCTAATTTAACTCTAGCCACAGGCATCATTTACCGCGCATGTCACGATATGTTTAGTAACTTACATTCAAAACTTGATTAAACTACTTTTTGTTCATGTTATAGCAATTAGTGTAGCATAAAATCGTGGCTAATATTCCATATTCTAATAACATATAAGGTTTAAGTTCTTAATTTTATCAGGCGATATTGATATAAAATCCTGAATTTCCCCTAGCGTGAGTAATAAGACTTTTTTCTCTAGGCATCCCCTCTTCTCTAATGTATTTACTACCCCTCCAAGAAGTACGAAATGATCTATTATATTACGTTGTTTTTTGTACAGAAAAGTGTTAATTTCTCTTTCAGTACAAGTTTAGTTCCCACGGGAAAGAAGCTTGTTCGGAAAAAGAATTAACGTGCTGTGGATGTAATAATGACAGCCTAGAAAATTGATAAGTACAAAAGTTGACATTTACTCTTACAATATTCAGTATTCACTAAATCATTTAACGAATACGAATACTTTAATTTTTCCCACCAAAGTATTCGAATACATGTACGAATATTCTCAAAGCTGTATTCGAATACCCCATGTCTGCCAGCTGCCTTCCCTCTAGCCTGTCAATGCTAAATTCGGGACGGCTAGCGCAGTTAGTCCTCGAGTAGCTTTGCGCGAAATTCAAAACAAAAAAACCAAACCAATACAGATTCTAGACATTATGATAAAACTATGATGTTTCTCTAAAACTCAATTTCATGGTGATTTACTTATGAAAGTGTGGGAACTTCCTGAAGTTTGATTGTATGCTGTATAACCTAATCTCCTGAATGATGATTTGAGACTGTTTAACTTTGATTTCAGGGGTGTTCGTTGCTAAAGGGGATGTTGGAACAGCGACCATTGTGGGCTCAGCTGTCTTTAATGTTCTCTTTGTTATTGGAATTTGTGGAATCTTTGCCGGCCGGGTAAGTAGCCATTTGTTGAAAATGGTAACGCAAATGATAAAATCTTTGTAACTTCTGTGATTTCTCTCCTTCAAAGATATGCTAGTTAAGAGGTCATTTGTTACATATAAGCCCTTTTTAGGCGCTTTAAACCATTCTTCGAGTAAGCTGTGCCACAATTTATCTCATAGCCCCATCTCTTGACCGATTTAAGATCTAATTACAGCCGCGGCTGTTGAGGATTACATCTTGTTTTTAATAAGTATTGCATGTTGACATACTTGGTTCGGGTAAAAAATTAATATTAGTAGTTACAATTGAAAGTTTTATCTATAGGGTAATTTTAACAATAAAAGAAAAAGAAGTCACGAAATAGATTCATAATATTTCACTTGATTAATTTAAATCTATCAAGACTTTTTTATGATGTTTAACATCCACGAGATGTCGACAAGCCAATACATCATAGCACAGCTAATCTTATAATGTTACTGCTTTATATCAGTGGTCCCCGGTGGGACACCAGTAAGTCTATGGACTTACAACGATGAAATCCGGGGTTCGATTTCCCGCGGTGTATTCAGCAAATAGTCCAATGTGGCTTTGTTCTAAAACAAACACATTTACATCAGTATTAAAAAAAAAACATGGGTTTTTATCAGTTCATTTAAAGATATTTGTTATGTCTGTTCTAGGATTTTTAAGTATGTTAAAACTTATATTGGTTACTAGTAAATTAATTTCAAATTCTATGTAATATAATGATTAGCGTAAAATATAATTTAATAGCCTACAAGCTAATATGTTGCCAAAATGCTCAATAAGTAATCGCATGAGGAAAATGACTGTCGACATCCATCAAGCCTAACATGCTCGCTCTTTCAACTATTTTATAAACAAAACAAACTATATGCATCTAACCAATAAAATACATAAAGACGAGAAGACTAAATAGAATTACTCGTTATGGGCATATGTGACGTCACCCATTATTAGTTTAATGATGCTGTCAATGTTCAACTTCTTCTTGTGGAGTAGAATCATTTCTTTATATACAAGTCTAACTAGATAAGTACATGACGAAACAAAACTAAGTTGTATTAGAGTCGACTTTACATTTATAAGATAATACCCTCAGACTTACGTAAGATAATATCCTCAGACTTTTGAAAGATAATACCCTCACGCTTACGTAAGATAATACCATCAGACTTACGTAAGGTAATACCCTCAGACTTTTGTAAGATAATACCCTCAGACTTACGTAAGGTAATACCCTCAGACTTTTGTAAAATAATACCCTCACACTTACGTAAGATAATACCATCAGACTTACGTAAGGTAATACCCTCAGACTTTTGTAAGATAATATCCTCAGACTTACGTAAGGTAATACCCTCAAACTTATGGAAGCTAATACCCTCAGACTTACGTAAGGTAATACCCTCAGACTTTTGTAAGATAATACCCTCACACTTACGTAAGATAATACCCTCAGACTTACGTAAGGTAATACCCTCAAACTTATGCAAGCTATTACCCTCAGACTTACGTAAGGTAATACCCTCAGACTTTTGTAATACAATAATGTCTGTAGTTTATCTTATCCACAATATTATCGACCGTTAACACATCTATTTCTGGTAAACATATGATATTTGTTTATTTGTATATTTTTGTGATTTACAGGTGATCATATTGAACTGGTGGCCATTGTTCAGAGATTCATCATATTATGCTCTAACTGTCGTTGTATTAATTATTGTAAGTATATTCATATATATGTGTGTATTATTATTATTTCTTAGGTGTCTTTAAAGATAGATAGTAACAAATCTTTTGTTTGATAAACTTGATATGAGTGAATGGAAGATTAAACGGAGAATTAATCATCTTGCGCTCGGTAACAAGTTCCAGATTAGCTACTTGTTGCTAGGTAACAAGTTCAAGCGTAACTTTCGTTCTCAGGTCAGTAGTGGAATTAAATAATCCTTCCTTTTGTTTTCATTTAAGCAGCAATTTACCCCAGAAGCACACATGTCGAAGATTTAATATCCTCATTTCGGCAACTCCGGATATTTTGGTATAATATAAATAAAGATTAGACGAAAGCTTCTGGTACCTGATGCCTGGGTTCGAGTACATATAGTTGTAATCACGTGTAATTCCAGAAGAATCGACGGCAATCTACAACTAACAAACAGCTAATAACGTTGTGTCCTTAACTAACATAGGAAAGTTAAGAGAGAAGAAAGAGTAGTATGAGATATCAAATAACAAAGTTGAATGGCGGTTCTCTTCAGAATTGTGAGGTAAAATACATCAAACGTGTTTTATGTAATAAAAAAGCCCGGTGCTGAATTCAATTGTATGTAAAAAAAAAGTAAATAGTGGAAACATTATTGATATCTTTATTTCGCTCCAAAGTCAGAAACCACTTCTACGTCTAATTGTATTTCTCGATCTACAGATTCTACAAAGATTTTTACAAGCTATGTAACCCTCTATCTACAGATTCTGTAAAGATTTTCATAAGCTATGTAATTCTCTATCTACAGATTCTGTAAAGGTGTTGATAGGTTATGTTTGAAATTCAATATATAAATAATTATATATTTTTTTAAATTTCCGAAGATCATGTAAACCAGTGTTTCTTAACCTTTTTTTTTTCTCGTGGCTCCCTTATGAGTTTGATTTATCTCTGTGGCCCCCAACCTTTGTAGACGCTGTTAATAAGGAAAAAGTTACATTATTTCCACACTGTTGGGTTATAATATATTCATATTATTATAATATTATTCTTACAATATTGTATTGTTTTCAAATAATTTGTTTATAACATACTGTTTACTTATACAAGTAAAAATATTCTGTTAAACATTGAAATTTTATTCAGTGTGATCCTTGGGCCTGATGAACATTTGAAAGTTTTTGAATGTCCGGTTGCAGTGTGGTCAGTGATAAGCAAAGATCGTCTATCTTCACAATATCAAAGCAGTTACGTATTTTTGATAGCAAATAAGTCATCCGACTAAAACCAGATTCAACCAGATAAGATGTGAGAAAAGTGATAAAATACAACTTTGCCTTCTCCCAGAGCTGTGGAAACTTATTAGCTACTTCACTACTTATCTAGAAATAATGTTTGTCACGTTTGAATCTAACTTGGGCTGTTATATCACTCTGCTGCACTTGAGAATCAGTCGAAAATATTCACAGATACCAGACAAACTATTTTGATTGCTACTCGAGTACTAGTCGCGTCTGGTAACTTGTACTTCTGAGCTGGTGGGGAGTACGGGGTAGAAGGGTAATTTTGTATTCTAAT
>NW_013669765.1:19462-21146 GCF_000517525.1 Limulus polyphemus
GAAGGGAATTTTTGATTCAATTTTAAATATTTTATTCTGGCAGTGAAGTTTCGATGACCCACTTACAGTTTACTGTGCCCCCTAATTTTTGGTCATTCATGTGTGGCCCCGTGGGGGGGGGGCACATGACCCACGTTGAGAACCACTGGTGTAAACTGTGAAAACCTACAGTATTTTGGAAAATTAGTTTTCAAACTATAATCAAGCTGAACTCAATACACTTTCATATAAACAGTATTAGTCATCCTGGTTTTCTGTGTTTCTGTTACAGATCATATATGACAACACAGTGAGTTGGTACGAGTCTCTCATCATGTTGATATTTTACGTCATCTACATTTTGTTATTGAAGTAAGTTTCGTGTGTTTGTATTGTTGTAAACTTATACATTTTATGTTGTATATAACTTGTTTAATTATACCTTTTAAAATACATTATAGCCTGTTATATTTTTTTACACTGTATTCTCTGGGGTTTTTTTTTATGTGTCCCAGCTAACCTGATGAGCTCTAGATTGAGCGAAACGCGTCGTCGAGAATGAATATGGCAAAGATAGTGTGGTTGGAAAACTATTATTATACACTCTTCTAATCGTTGAAAATCCCTAAGGAACTAGATAAAGAATGTAGTTTTAAAGATATAATAGGCATAATACTAATGTTTTATGACAAGTTTAATTAATCATAATCATGCTTCGTCAGCTTGAAAAAGGCGTACACATTATAACACCATTACTAGAAAGTTATAATCTGACATCAAGTTTTTTAGCACTTTTGAATGTATATTTAAAATACGACGGTCCATGAAGCATAAAGTTAGTTGAGCTTAAAGAAAGTTATTTCACAAGTAAGTGGATTGATTCTACGTTAGTCATAGTACTATCGTTAGAAAGATACAACGTCATATGTAAACTAATGCCTAACAAATTACGAAAGTTTAAAGTGGTTTAAGCTTGTAAAAACGTTTAAAGGATGAAATAAGCTGATTTAGTCTCATTAAGTGGACTAGACGTTGAATTATTTTTACTTGATGATTTAGAAGAACGTGCAAAAAAGGAATAACGTTACAAGCCGTTTCTATTTTCTAACTTTTGAGTCTCGCTGGTTATTTTTATGTTTTATCTTGCTCTTGTCTCTGTTTTTGTGTTCATATTTTGAATATAGAGTCGTCACACTGTAAGTGATAAGTCTTCATTTCGTTTTGAAACCAGCGCCACCATGTGAGTTACGGAGTCACTTATTTGCTGCAGTGAACTATGTAATCATTTCACCATTTTGAAATTATTGGTGAATAAAAAAACCTTACTTATTTAAATAATAAACATATAGTCGAGATATAAATGTGACTCCATTTTTGAAATTATACTTAAATGTGAGTATGTGTTTTCTTATAGCAAAGCCACATCGAACTATCTGCTGTGTTTACCGAGGGGAATCGTACCCCTGATTTTAGCGTTGTAAATCCGAAGACTTACCGCTGTCTATCTGCTGTGTTCACCGAGGGGAATCGTACCCCTGATTTTAGCGTTGTAAATCCGAAGACTTACCGCTGTCTATCTGCTGTGTTCACCGAGGGGAATCGTACCCCTGATTTTAGCGTTGTAAATCCGAAGACTTACCGCTGTCTATCTGCTGTGTTCACCGAGGGGAATCGTATCCCTGATTTTAGCGTTGTAAAATCCGAA
>NW_013669765.1:21584-24327 GCF_000517525.1 Limulus polyphemus
GTGTTCACCGAGGGGAATCGTACCCCTGATTTTAGCGTTGTAAATCCGAAGACTTACCGCTGTCTATCTGCTGTGTTCACCGAGGGGAATCGTACCCCTGATTTTAGCGTTGTAAATCCGAAGACTTACCGCTGTCTATCTGCTGTGTTCACCGAGGGGAATCGTATCCCTGATTTTAGCGTTGTAAATCCGAAGACTTACCGCTGTCCTACCGGGGGACTAAATGTCATTGACATCGCCTGCTCGGTATCTGTAACATGGTTGATAAGGCCTCTTATGGTTTTGATGTATTCCTCGCATGCGTATTTTTTGACCAAGAGTTTCAACCCACAAATGACCATCAATCTAAGACAAGTCAGACTCTTAGTCGTAGACGGGTTTTAGTTCTAGTTTGAGCGAGCTGAGAGGGTCAGGTGCAGTGGAAATCTCTTCCTGCCTCCTTGATGGTATATTTATAGAGTTTGCTATATGGATTACATCTTCAGATCAGGGTTCATACACTACGCGAGTAATTGCTCTGATCCTTTCTTCCCTTTTCAAGGTCATGTCTATAAATGTAAAACTTGTAGCATTTACACCGTAGTTGTGTAAAAGTTCTGCACTTCACAAGTAGCTCCGTTGGTGATATAAACACTTTTTACTTGATTAACTTATTAGACGTTTATGTTACCCTTTAACTACACTTTTGATATCTTAGTATAAGTGATATATTTAAATGCTAGCTATAGGTGTCCTTTTTCTTGTGATAGATATTAAATTTGGAGGGGGGAGATATTTAGGGCTATCATCATCATCATGTATGAAATAACGATCTATGGAGCTTAATAGATCATTCTTGTTCGTGTTTTTCTTGAAGTATTTGAACGAACTATCTAGAAATCTGTCGTGGAAGGACTGTATGCTTGTATATTTGTGCATGAATGCTAAGTCAGCACGACATGACCAACCATATTTCAATTTTGGCGGGAATGCACAAGAATTGTTACTTGGCGACCAATCTCATTACACAGATTTACTGTGTTATTTTCTATGTAGCGTTCTAGGTGTACACGTTCCATTGTAGTATGCTTGTTGAAACCAAATAAATCTTGGAGGTTTTGTTAGAATTATAAATGTTTGGATTATTTTAAAACAAATATACAAAGATACGATACCCTATAACCCGAGCACTTGCGAAAGCGCTCGGGTTAAAAGGTATCGTATTTTTGTGTTAAACTGATTCATTGAACCTACTTGTTTTTCTAACATTATGAATTTAAACCAATATATTTATAATACTGATTTGAAGGATGGATTCGCGGATATATTGTAATTACAATGTTATCCACTCGGTGGCTCAGAGTTAAATCTGAGGAATTATAACGCTAAAAATCGGATTTCGAAACTCGCGGTGGGCACAGCAGAATTAGCCCATTGTGAAGTTTTATACTTAACGACAAACAAACAGTTACAGTCACATGCTTATACGCGTTTCTTGACTGCTGTAACTCATGTTTTAATGGACAAACTTGTGAGATCACAAGAAAAGATCCAGTCCAGACAGAACCAAGCTACTTTCATGCTGCTGACGCATACCAAACCATACCCAGTCTCCACACTGGTATATCCTTTCCTTCATTGTTTTAACATAGCACCTTTTCTGTCAGATGAAAGCTTTTCTTGTTTTACAGTTATATTTTGTTTTTCTGCCATCTTACACTTTTGTGTTTCTTAATTGCCCCTCTTGCTTTTGTTCCCAACATTATTTATTTTCTAAATCTTGACAAATGTTTAAATAATATTTATATATAAGAACAAACGCACATACAACACAATCACGATTTACATTCAAAATATCGAAATATATATTGTTTTAACAACTGAGAGGGTTAAAACGTATTTGATGTTATGGCCAATAGGAGTCGCTTAAGCAAAGCTTTGTTCTTTTACGTTATATTACAGTTTTTAAAATAACCTCATAAATTTTGAGTGTAAATTTAAGTTTTAATTTAGTTTCCCTGGACTTCTGCAGATTTAACACTGAATTACGACAGCTGGTGTCTAGCAAGGTGTCGTTCTTGCAGGAAGATCAGACTGCTGCTATAAACATCATACCAAAGACAGACAACAAGAAATGCTACAGTTCATATGGTAAATAAAACATCAACTTACATATTGTGTTAAATCCCCGTCAAACTCTTTGTTTATAAACACTCAAATCTCCTTCTTGTCAATCACTGTTATTTAGCTGATAATACATGAAATTGTTGTTCTTACCTGGACAGAGTGTGTGTGTGTGTCCTTACATATGTAACTTAAAGTACAAAGTAAACAACCTCAAAAAATCATTTCATAAATATATAGCGGTCATTGTAAAACGTGAATACTGCTTCAGCTAATCCGTTACATTTGAATATTATCCGTATTAAATATTTAAAAATGAAGAGTCTTTAGCACAAACTAGGTTCTTCTTGCTAAGAATGGAAAAACAATCCAATAGGAATACATATATATATATATATACATTAGTAGACATTACATTCTAAGTGTCATAAATTATTTACTTTGTTACGGTATGTCAATACAAAACCAATAAAATCTACTAACACCTGAGTTTATATTTGTGTAATATTATACTTCTATTGTAAATACTAACATGTCGTGGTAAGGCTACTAATACCTAATCAAAAACACCTTACGTGTGAAAAAAAGGTGCAACCAAAAAAGGATTGAGTGTGCGACTTAAAGGAATGAAGTCAAAATT
>NW_013669765.1:24337-26260 GCF_000517525.1 Limulus polyphemus
TCTAAAACAGTGTCAATAGCTTCCTTTGTAGTAACGCCATGGAATTTAGATTAACAGTTTCTTACCAAGCATCATTATTTATCCTAACTGCTTAAGCTAATATCACGTGACGCTAAACGCTCTTTAATTATGAGAATTACATAAAATTTAATAAATTTTTGCTGAAAAGTTGGCAATGAATAATCAATAATAACCATCCACCCGTATGATTCTTTTGAAAACTTGATCTAGAAACTGCTAACCTAGTTTGCTTGGCCTAACCAATATTTATGTATCTGTACGTCATTTCACCCTATAGTTTTGCTGCTCTAACTTAGCCGTCTTTAATCCGAATGACAAAAAACTAAAAACCGTCCACTTTTACTCGTAGGTGAAGCTGTAGTAAAAATGTTAGGCTGATAGCTCCCGTGACTTTTTGCGTAGGCGTGCGCAAACATTTTCGTCAAATTTGAGCAGTTGTTGTTAAATAACTTTGCACAGATGACTTATATTTACACAAAATGAGACTTCTAATTGAAGGTTGAAAATATCTATCAGTGACCAAATTCGAAAAAAATCCATAAAAGTTAAGTATACTTTTCTATCAAATAAAGTTTCCGAACTTTTGGCGGGAAGAAAAAAATAGGAAGGAACTCAATCAAAATTGGGGATGTTATATCTCAGGTATTTCTTAATGAATTCCCTTGAAATTTGGTATGTGAAGTAGGAGTCAAGTAGAGCAAATTCACAGACAATCTGTGATAGTTTGGATTACCACAGTCCGAGATAAAGAAGGTGGAAAATCGCTAAACTATCATTCCTGTTAATAATACACAGTGTGTCCTGCAGCAGGTTGTTTTGGCCCCACGACGCACTACCGTGTGTTTTGATCTCAGCTATAAATACTAACATGTCCTGATAAGGCTACTAATATCAGAGTTTATATTTATTTTACACTATATTCCTACTAACATGTCGTTAGGAAATAAATGTTGCGTTTTGGAACCTTTTCATTACCCCCCCGCCCCCCCAAAAAAAAACAACGTTCATCACGTATAATAGTTAAATGAACCGCCTAAACATCACATTAGTGTAGCCTATATAATGTGTAAATTTTAGTATATTTTAATCCCTTATATTGATAGCACACGACGAGACACAGATTAGGCATGTAATGCTGTTTGAATACAAGAAGGGAAACAACGCCTCTGTATCCACAAAGAATATCAAAGAAGTTTATGGAAATGTTTTGAACGTTCTTAAGTGTCAACGATGGTTCAGCAAATTTCGTTTCAGGTGACTTTAGCCTTAAAAACTGTGATGGCAGGGGCCGACATGTTGGAATTGATATTGATGCTCTGAAGAAGCTTGTTGAGTCTAACCCACTCGTTAAATGGCCCTGAAATTGCATGTTTCTCATGAAACAATACGTAAACATCTTAGGAATATGGGAAAACTCCATATAGAAGGTGATGGGGTGCCTCACGAACTCTCCGATGATCATCGTTTCCAACATGTAAACGTTGCTTCATCTCTTCTGGCGAGTAATGCGCGGGAACCATTTTTGGGCAGAATTGTTACCGGTGATCAAAAATGGATTGTCTATGCGAATATTCAACTCCAAAAACAATGGCTCAGTCCTAGACAAAAACCACTTCCGACCCCAAAACCTGGACTCCATCCATAGAAAGTGATGCTTTGCATTTGGTGGGACATAAAAGAAGTAATTCATTTCGAACTCCTCAATCCAAAGCGAACTGTCAATGCAGAGATCTATAGTCAGCAACTGGAATCAAGCCTTTCATCAGAAACGCCCTTCTCTCGTCAATTGGAAAGGGGTCCTTCTTCTCCACAACAATGCACGACCACGTGTGGCACGTTTGAAGCAACACAAGATTATGGAGTTGGGTTGGGAAGTTCTCCCCAACCCACCATATTCTGCAG
>NW_013669765.1:27225-35130 GCF_000517525.1 Limulus polyphemus
GTGAAATGGCCCTGAAATTGCATGTTTCTCATGAAACAATACATAAACATCTAAGGAACATGGTAAAACTTCATAAAGAAGGTGTTTGGGTGCCTCACGAACTCTCCAATGATCATCGTTTCTAACGTGTGAAAGTTGCTTCGTCTCTTCTGGCGCGTAATGTGCGTGAACCATTTTTGGACAGATTGTCACCGGTGATGAAAAATAGATTCTCTGTGCGAATATTAAACGCTAAATACAATGGCTCAGTCCTAGACCAATGCCACTTTCGACCCCAAAACCTGGACTCCATCCGCAGAAAGTAATGCTTTGCATTTGGTGGGACATCAAAGGAGTAATTCATTTCGAGCTCCTCAATCCACAGCGAACTATCAATACAGAGATCTATAGTCAGCAACTGAAACGTTTAAATCAAGGCCTTCATCAGAAACGCACTTCACTCGTCAATCGGAAAGGTGTTCTTCTCCACGACAATGCACGTCTACGTGTGGCACGTTTAACCCAACACAAGATTATGGAGTTGGGTTGGGAAGTTCTCCCCACCCACTATATTCTCCAGATATGGCACCATCAGATTACCATCTTTTTCGTTCGCTGCTACACCATCTTAATGGGAAAACTTATGCAGATGTGGAAGGTGTTATAGAGGACATCGACATGTTTTTTTATTCAAAGCCAAGTCATTTCTTTAATCAGGGCATTAACAGCCTGATTGTAAGATGGAAAAGCATCATCGATAAGAATAGAGACTATTTCATTTAATAAATGTTTTGTTTTGATTATATATAAGTTGTTCGGTTTTATCATCTAAAAAATAGCGACATTAATTTCTTGACGACCTAATATAAATATTAACATGTCGTGGAAATCCTACTAATATCTGAGTTTATTTGTATGTTACATTGTATTTATACTATAAGGGTAGCATGCCGTTTATGTTGGGCGAAAGACCTTGTCGGTGCTGTGTTTGATAGGTTGTTATAAATTCTTTTTTACTTTCACTAATCATTTCTTAGTACTTAAATTATGATTTTTGTTCGATATTTCAGTGCCATTCAATGATGAAATTGACGAATGTGCCCAAACTACAGTGACGTCACAACCCGTTCGTCCAGTAGATGAAAGTATCCGGGACTATCACAGACGGTGATGGTCTATTTCTCTTTATGTTACTATGTAACGGTACTTCATGGGATATATTTATAATCTTTGAGACTCAAATCAAATATCAAAATAAACTGGTTAGCTTAAAAGTCGTTGAGTTAGCATACAAATTATCAAAAACTGCTATATTACTACTTAATAATTTCTAATCAAAATTGGGTACCATATGGATATTTGTTGGTTTGTTTAATTTCGCGCAAAGCTACTCAAGGGCTATCTGGACTACCCGTCCCTAATTTTGAAGTGATAGACTAGAGGGAAGACAGCTAATCAAATTCGTCCACCGCCAATTCCTGGGCTACTCTTTTACCAACGAATAGTGGGATTAGTCGTCACATTATAACTTCCCTATGACTGAAATGGCGACCTTGTGAGGTGACGGGATTCGAACCCGTGACCTGCACATTGAGAATCGAGTACAGAGTACCATATGTATCAGAACAAACTATTAACCCATGAATTAATAAATCCAGTTCTATAAATAAAATAAAATATTGTATCATTTATTAATATGTACACAAGAAAACTAAAACCTATAATACATCGAATTGTCAGGTGATTACACTTGTTGTTAACGATATTTTCAGTCGTATGTTGTTTCTAAATTCATATGCTAAGATAAAAATGCAAAATAATTTTTCTCAACTGTAAAATCAGTAAAAAAAAAATATTGAAAAAGTATTTTAATAACTGTTAACTAATAACACCAGTGAAGCTAACTATAAAAATACAGTATGTTATTACTTAACAATGTACATACAAACCTGTCCTGAGCTTCTGATATCCACACGTTTTAACAGTACACGAAGCCTGAAAATACCAAAAAGTGGTCGACTATTTACAATAGCATACATCCAACAACAAGAACTGATCACACAAAGATAAAAAAAAAACAACAACCAGATAGTCATAAACAAACGAACATTACCTGTTTATACGAAGAATTATTTCCATGCTCTATCAAAGTTTTCCTCGAAAATGACATTCTGCCAAAATTAAAGATACCTGTAGTTGGTTTACCTAAATTTCTTCATCTAATTTTAGGCTTCTCTAAAGTTTAAACTTCATGCATGCTTTTAATAACTTTTGAATTGGATAAAATCTTGAATTTCTCGACTTTGTCGACATATTTCGGGACAGGGTTTGCAGTCGGTAACGCTACCGGACCGTCAGTACCGGTACTGGTTTATAGTATATCATATATTGAGAATAATAACTGTTATTACATGTGCCATCTTCGGAGTTTTGACTGAATGCCTTCTCTGGTATTTCAGAATCGCTTTTCACAGAATCATAAATGTTTGATGTGGTAGTTTTGATTTCATACTTCAATCGATAAGCGAATCAGCAATAGCGTGAAATATGGGAAACTGATGACTCCCATGCTCTGGAAGAGAACGTGAATGTGCCTACGTGAGTGATTGCACGTTAGGTAGGTGCGTGCGTGACTAACCCTTAGCATGCAGGCAGGGTCAAACTTCACATGTCACGACGTTTTAGTGAGTTACCTTCAAAATTAAACTACTTAATTATCATGGTATACAAACAAACTTGATATCAAACCATAGATAATAAATCAGATTTTAATATTATATACGTTTTAGGTTGTTAATTATATAAGGAAATATTTAAAAACCTCAAATTCCCCTAGTGTGAGAATTTGGATATTTTTCTATACCCCGGGACACCCTAGAAAACTACGAAATGTAACGTAAAATATTCTCTATAATTTTGTCATCAATATTCTGAAGCTAAATTTTTATATTCTTCAATCTTATGGGGATAAACAGCAAACAACGAAAATTCAAAAAAACACTTTCCACGCCTTCTAACATGCTCTAATTTACAATTTACCAATAGATTTTTCTGAGGCCGACTCTCATTAAATTTATAACCAATAGAAAGCCTAGATTTAAAATGATTTATTGTCATAGTCGTCATACCACGCGAGCTTACAGATAAATGACAATTTGGTTTGATGTGAAAAAAAAAAATCCCACGAACTCACACTGCGAAGATTAGTTCAATTTCTAACTGCTCAAGTCACATGACTAGAGATGCTCGAGTACCGGCAACCTGGTACCGCCGGTACTATTGCAAACCCTGATTCGGGATGATTGAGTCGTCAAAGTATGAGCAATGATATTGTAACAATCTATACCTTATTTAGTAGATATGGTAATTTAGATATTGTAACAATCTATACTTGTATTTAGTAGATATGATACGATGTGAGATATTGTAACAATCTATACTTGTATTTAGTAGATATGATAATTTAGATATTGTAACAAACTATATTTGTATTTAGTAGGTATGATAATTTAGATATTGTAACAATCTATACTTGTATTTAGTTAGTATGACAATTTGAGATATTGTAACAATCTATACTTGTATTTAGTAGATATGGTAATTTAGATATTATAACAATCTATACTTGTATTTTGTAGATATGATAATTTAGATATTGTAACAATCTATACTTGTATTTAGTAGATATGGTAATTTAGATATTGTAACAATCTATACTTGTATTTAGTAGACATGATACGATGTGAGATATTGTAACAATCTATACTTGTATTTAGTAGATATGGTAATTTAGATATTGTAACAATCTATACATGTATTTAGTAGATATGGTAATTTAGATATTGTAACAATCTATACTTGTATTTAGTAGATATGATACGATGTGAGATATTGTAACAATCTATACTTGTATTTAGTAGATATGGTAATTTAGATATTGTAATGATCTATACATGTATTTAGAAGATATGGTAATTTAGATATTGTAACAATATATACTTGTATTTAGTAGATATGATAATTTGAGATATTGTAACAATCTATACTTGTATTTAGTAGACATGATAATTTCAGTCATTGTTAATCTATGAGTATTTTGATATATTTTCATCAAATTCTACAATAATACCTTTTTAAGGATTTCCATGTATGAAGCTGCCCTGATGATTATGATGACACGTCACTTCCGCCCTAGTACTCGCTTCCGGAGCGCCTTTCGTAGAATTTTGTTGGAAGTAAGATTCTTATGATATTTTCTTTGTTCCAAGACTGACTGTATTTTTTAGTTCACATTATTTTACTTTTAATAATGTGTATTCTGTATTCAAAGGTACAGTTTTCGAATGTCCCATTAATTATTATCATAAAATTAATTTCTGTGGAAAGAAAATTGTTTTTAGTAATATTGCAAGCAGTTATTATAGTTCTGATTGACTTTTTGTCAATCCAGATATTAAATGCTTGGAACATTAATAACACTTTCACGGTTGAGTATGTTATATTAAAACGATTATGAATATGTAAATCACCAAGTTGCATGACAAAAACAGCCGATATAATGTCTCGTTAGAACGGAATGTATTAGAACCAGATTTTGACACTGTTTAGCGTTACATCGGTATAATGTGTTACTATCGAAAATTGATCGCTTTTAAGAAGGATATGTAACAGCTTTTTTCAAAGGTAAAATATTCATACACTCAGATCGTGTTCGAATCGTAAATTTGGTATTTCTAAGACGAGAATATCCCTCGTACTTAATGTCATTGGAAAACAAGGGAACGTGGATCAACTTGGGGATTCAGGACTATCGAGCAAGAAACTGAAATAAGTCGTAACCTAGAAGTGGTAAACAAGAAGGATCTTCGTCTGTAAACGAGGCCAATATGGTATGGTTTCACCAGGATAAGGCTTCCAGTCATATCTTAGTTCAACCGTCCCATATTTCAAGCAGATTGAGAGTGAAATGGATACTTATCTATTTCATGTGAAGACATACTGGTCCATTTACCAGATGCAGTGCCTATGGACCTTTGTGTGATCGGACTGTTGAAATGGGCACTGGGCAACCATAATCTTCATACACTAACTAGATTACAGAAAGCAAGCATGGAGGATTGGTGTACTATAGCCGTGACCGACTAATGACTGAGCCTTTTGCAATGGAAAGTAGGCTTCAGGGCTATTTACATGATGCACGATCGTCAAATAATGTATGAAAAGACGTGTCGACATTGAATGTAATGACGTGGTGAGGGTCCAAAATTGTTTTAATATAACGTTCTCAACCCTCTGTATCTCCACCTTCTGTTCTTTTACTCCTCTATAGAAAAACCTATTTTATAAGATTGCTATTTTTTGTCAGTACAAGCAGGGTCGGGTTGGGGATAAAAACGGCTCGAGAAAATTGTTTTTATACCGACTCTCTGAAGAGGGGGATTCACGAAAACAAATCTTAGAGGGATGCTGCATATCCAATAATATGTACTAGTTCTATTCATGCAGTTTACAAACTAAATAAAAGTACATTATGCACAATTTTACAATTACAATCCATCGTATGAAAAGTATGGAATTATCCGATTTTCGCTCCTTTGCGCTATAAGCCATTAACTGGAAAATTTGAGACCCGATGAAAGCCCCAGTTAAATATTGTTTTTAAAAAATCACAATTTTTTGCGATGGCTGTCGGTCCAATTCGATCTTATGTAAAAGTAGTTCACAGATTTCGGTTCAAATACTCCGAGTTAAGATAAAATGTGATACATTCGATTAAACATGTTCCGAGTTCAGTTAAAATATTATGAGTTGAGGTAAATTGTTCAGAATTCAAATAAAATTGTACGAGTTCGGTTAACATGTGACAAGTTCAGTTACAATGCGACAAATTCAATTAAAATGTTACAAGTTGGTTAAAATGTTGGAGCACACTATATAGCTTCTCTAGTTCCAAATAGTTAGTTCACTGCCTTTTTTTTAAACTTCATAGCAACGACGAATTAAGCAGGAGTCAACAAAACTAATTTCCCAGTCATCGGTAGACCCAACTCATATTCTTCGGGCCCAGAGGAGTATCAGGTAAGTTGGCTAGTCAAGACATCGGTAGATCCAACTTACTTTCTTCGGGTCCAGAGGAGTATCAGGTAAAATATACTATTCAAGTCATCGATAGACCAAACTCACTTTCTTCGGGTCCAGAGGAGTATCAGGTAAAATATACTAGTCAAGTCATCGATAGACCCAACTCACTTTCTTCAGGTCCAGAGAACTATCAGGTAAGTTGGCTAGCAAGTCATCGATAGACCCAACCCACATTCTTCGGGTCCAGAGGAGCATCAGGTAAGTTGGTTAGTCAAGACATCGGTAGACCCAACTCAGTTTCTTCAGGTCCAGAGGAGTATCAGGTAAAATATACTAGTCAAGTCATCGATAGACCTAACTCACTTTCTTCAGATGCAGAGGAGTATCAGGTAAAATATACTAGTCAAGTCATCGATAGACCAAACTCACTTTCTTCGGGTCCAGAGGAGTATCAGGTAAAATATACTAGTCAAGTCATCAGTTGACCCAACTCACTTTCTTCAGATGCAGAGGAGTATCAGGTAAAATATACTAGTCAAGTCATCGATAGACCCAACTCACTTTCTTCAGGTCCAGAGGAGTATCAGGTAAAATATACAGTTCAAGTCATCAGTAAACCCAACCCACTTTCTTTGGGTCCAGAGAAGTATCAGGTATGTTGACTAGCAAGTCATCGATAGACCCAACTCACTTTCTTCAGGTCCAGAGAGCTATCAGGTAAGTTGGCTAGCAAGTCATCGATAGACCCAACTCACTTTCTTCAGGTCCAGAGGAGTATCAGGTAAAATATACTAGTCAAGTCATCAGTAGACCCAAACCACTTTCTTTGGGTTCAGAAAAATATCAGGTAAGTTGACTAGCAAGTCATTGATAGACCCAACTCACTTTCTTCAGGTCCAGAGAGCTATCAGGTAAGTTGGCTAGCAAGTCATCGATAGACCCAACCCACATTCTTCGGGTCCAGAGGAGCATCAGGTAAGTTGGCTAGCAAGTCATAATTAGATCAAACTCAGTTTTACAGATTCAGAGTCAGGTAAGTGGGATAGTCCAGTCATTAGTAGAGCCAACTCAGTTTCTGCGGATATAAAGGAGTAACATGTAAATGGGTTGTTAAGAAGTATATATTTATGTTCCACTGATTCAAAAGATTATCCTTATTTTGAAAAATGAAGCTTGAAGTTATCTTACTTTACGAGATATTCCAAAAGTCAATGATTATAAATCACAGCATTTTTTTTTGTAATATTAATAATAAGTTCGGAATTACTAAAGCACGGAGGTACTTCAAACTGCATTTAATGTTGTGCTGCTGTATCAGCTACTTTTAAACTTAAACACCTGTACGATTGCCTTATGAGACTGAATGTCCCAAGTTTACATTTTTCAAATCTATGAACAAACCATCGTTCGAATTCGACAGTGGACAAAACTGCAAGACTAACTGCTTGTATATAAACATTTAAAATTGAGTTATAAAATCTATAAGTTATTTAAAATATACACCGACTGATATAAAATGTTAAATAACAGGCCGTAATTATCAATGTAATTAAAAGAACAATGTGTGTCAGTCAGTTCGTGCGTGCTAGCTCACATGGAAACCCAATATTCCTATTGGCTAATTGTATAGTGGTACTTTTGCGTTGATACCAGTGCAAAGATTAATGACATTTAACGTGCATTGCTCTATACTTAAATACAATAACTTCAGTGACATAAACAAACACGTAAGGAAACACATTAAGTTATTTATTTCCCTCGTTTGTTTATAATTAAGCACAAAGCTACACAATGGTTCATCGAAATGGTATTTTAAATATCTCCTCAATAGGTCATCAGAACTTT
>NW_013669765.1:36030-39816 GCF_000517525.1 Limulus polyphemus
ATCAGGTGCTTATATACAGTACCAGGATAGAGAGTGCATTGACGTAGGTGAAAAACAATTAAGTGGGGTATAAAAGACTGGAGCAAGTGAGAAGAAATCAGACCAATGCTTAGATGAGCAAAGGAAGAAACCCTGGCAGTCAAGAAATAGCTGTAGTGTGAAGGGGAGGTAAGTATTATTGGAAATACATTTTTGATTTAAGAAAATGTTAACTTCTATAACTATCGTAATTTAACTGGCTTTCTAATTAAGGCACAAGTCTTAAAATAATTCCTTAGCCATGTGATTTGAACTCGGCAATAGAAACTTTCAATCTGTATGTGAAATAACTGAAAATCTCTACTGAGAACATGATAGCATTATACATCATTTAGTAAATTAAAACTTTGTCATTTTATTCTAATGTAAGAGCAAATGCTAGAGAAAATTATTGGCAATTTGTGTAAAAGAGGATGTGACAGGTAGGTGTGGCAAGTGGGTCTGGCTTATTTGGTTTATATGTTTGTAAACAAAGAAGATTGAGGGCTACAGAGACTATACTCTGCCTTAGTAAGATCCATACTATAATGAGTAATTTATGTTAAATTCAGGGTATCACAGAAAGGTGATATGGAGTGAACAAATGTCATACAAGTGGAGAATTTATATAAATATTTCCTTTTGAAGTTAAGAAATTAAAACTTGTATCCAAAATTGATTTATTAACTACTTTTTGATGCAAAGTTTATTTGTATAAAATGTATTTTAAATTTTAAGTGTAACTTTGTAAAAAGCTATGACGAGCACTTTGGCCTAGAAGTAGTGATACATCTGTGAGTGTGTGCTGTAGTTTATCCTGATTTTGGTAATCAGTTTTAATAGTAAAGTCTTTCATAATGTTCAGATTGCAGTTTCTAATTTGCTGACTTAAAGAGCTATATATTTATCACTGTTATAAATATTAGTTTCTATTTGAAAATTGAAGTATATCAGTAATTTACAAATTATCTTATAAAAGTCACAAGTTTTGTTCACCCTCTTCTCCTAGGTGTGATTTGTGTATATATGTAATATATCCAACCCTATTTACATGTATCTTAAGTTAATTGCCAAAGTGCTATTGAAATAACAGGTAACTGGCAATTACAAAATGGACTTGACCTCATCAGTAAGTGCACATAACAAAACTTTTGATTATAGAAACACAACAGCAGTAATAAAATGTAAGTACATTTGATTAATTTGGGTAACCTCTATGAGATTCATACATTGTATACCATTTTTCATGTTGAAAAATAAACATTATTATCAGGGATGGCTTGAATTGTACATCAAAATGGTATCTCCTCGATAGGTCATCAGAACTTTACAGTACTATACAGTGTTCCTTTTAAAATAATATCTATGTAATGACTGAGTAACAAATTCTGGGAATATCAAACTTTTTGCTATGATATTTACAGAATTTCTTGTTCTTCTTTCTTCTGCTTCTTTTTTATTACAGGATAACTCAAAAACCAAAACAATGGTGTCAACCAATTTCACTGAGGTGACATAGTTTCAAACGGAGTATCCACTTTTATAAATATTATTAACTAGTAGTGGTTTTATAAAATCATAATTCTAGTGTAAACGATGTTATCATTACCCCTTAAAGCTAGATTTCTCGCAGAAATTTGTTTTTGAAGGAGTGATATTAGCCATCCATACATTTACTTTCTTTTTGAAAAGTTTTTTCTTTACTTGTATTACATGAACAGTATAATGTGTATAATGTTATATTAAGCTGATTACATTTTGAGATATATTTGTAATCACTCCAGAGACTTATATTATTGTTACCCCTAATTAAAACTTTATGATCTTTTGAAAAGTTGTCAAAATTATAGGAACAGGATGAAAAGTTGAATAACGATAAAAAGAATAAATCAAACTCCAGTTCTAATGGCGGAAAATTTTCAGAATCCTCTTACATGAAGCACAAGTTTACCCGCTGTATATAATCTACAGCAATTAGCCTTAATAGTTACTGCCACCCCTCAATAGCAGCCACAAATGTACAACCAGTTCTAAATCAAATTGTTGAATATTACGAAAAAAAACAACATAGAATTAAAATAAATGTGCCAAAAGCCAATCTGGTATTATTCTCGAAGTCGATAAAGACACGTAGACACCAGAATTATACTTACATGGAACTTGTCTGCATAGCGCCACATCAGCAACATTTCTTGGATTAACATACGATTCCGAATTAACGTGGAAAAATCACATCACTCGAATGACAAATAAAGTATGGCAACGAGCAAACTACATTAGAAGACTGTCGGGTAAGAATATTATAACACCACCAGAAGATGTCATTAAGAATATTGTAACACCACCAGAAGATGTCATTAAGAATATTGTAACACCACCAGAAGATATCATTAAGAATATTGTACCACCACCAGAAGATATCATTAAGAATATTGTAACACCACCAGAAGATATCATTAAGAATATTGTAACACCACCAGAAGATATCATTAAGAATATTATAACACCACCAGAAGATGTCATTAAGAATATTGTAACACCACCAGAAGATATCATTAAGAATATTGTAACACCACCAGAAGATATCATTAAGAATATTATAACACCACCAGAAGATATCATTAAGAATATTATAACACCACCAGAAGATATCATTAAGAATATTATAACACCACCAGAAGATATCATTAAGAATATTGTAACACCACCAGAAGATATCATTAAGAATATTGTAACACCACTAGAAGATATCGTTAAGAATATTATAACACCACCAGAAGATATCATTAAGAATATTGTAACACCACCAGAAGATATCACTAAGAATATTGTAACACCACCAGAAGATATCTTTAACATCTATAAACAGTATATAAGTCCTGTAACTGAATATGGCTGCCCGGCATGGATCAACATTGCACCGTCACAGATTAACAAATTACAAAGAATACAGAACTCAGTAATCATCACAGCATTTAGGGTACCCAGAACAACAAATACAAAATTCATACACAAATACGCAAACATACAACCAATTCACGACACCCTACTAGATTGCAGGTTGAAATATTTTGATAAAAAATTCTGTAAAAATGATTTAGTAACCCACATAGATCGTTATATCATACGTATAGCACCAAGTATCTCTCTCCACTCAATATGTACCATAAGAAAAAGTCCATTACACTAGACCATAAAATGTCGATTAGATTAAGATATCAAAGGTGTATTTAAAAGGATATTTAGGTCAAATACGCGTCTGATAATGATAAGGTTATCTGGTAAAAAGTAATGATTTGCCAATGGAACTGTTTGTGATAAGGTAAGAGCTAAAGATCTTAGTCAAAGACGGCGATTATCCACAAAGACAAGGTATTTATACAAAACATGTTGTGTACAGAGATGTATTTCTTTATAGCAATTCCATGTTTTTACTCTTTTTTTTTACTTTATGCAACAATTCCATATTCTGCTTAATGGGTTTTTGTTTCATTCATGACCAACTACATAATACAAGAACACCATTTTTGAACGATTTATCTTTATATCTATCTTATATATTGTTACGTCTCCGTTCGTTAGTTAATTTTCCGTAACTTCGTTCCGACGAAACTTTACCGACACAAGTCCTTTCTTAAATAAAACTGGTTTATTCTTTCTGAATATAACTTTACGATACACTTAATTTCAACAGTCGCTCTATAACAAGCGCTATAACTCACGTCTCACGTGGCCAACAATATTTTATCCGCATACATTCAATTACTC
>NW_013669765.1:40042-45445 GCF_000517525.1 Limulus polyphemus
TAGATGTCGTAACAATATGTAGTATTCCACATAATAATGCTGCATGTATGAACAAAAAAATATTTGGACTTTGGCTCATATGGCACAGCACACGCTTCGTATGCTGGACGTCGAGGAATCAATCCCGTCTATCTCCTATTTTTTTATTGTTTTTCCTAAACAATATTTTGATAGTAAAATAATTTTAGTACATACATTGTACGCGAAGCACGAGTTTATCCCCTAGTATACAGGAAAACTAATCACAACAAAATGGCGAATTGAAAACTAGCACGAGGCGATTGGGTCAGTTGCGTTGAGACTACGAGCCCCCGTGTTCTATTGTACTACTTATAATGTATTCTTTTCGTTAATTATAAGATATTCACAAGTAATTCATTTTCTAAATTAGATGTTTATCTGTATTTAAATATTGTCTTGTAATTAAATTTTATTATTATTTATTAGATATTCTGGAGTATCAATGTATTCTAACGACAATATTTCAGTAATGATTAATGTTAAAATACACAAGAATATCTATTTAAAAATTAAACATTATTTCATCGATCAACGATTGTCATTCAGAAGGATCTGCCAAAAATACATGTAATTTTTGCTGTAGTTTTCGGCACCAGGCGGTTTGATAAGTTATTAAAATGCACTGTTTTTGTGTATACATAATTACTTTTAATGAGATATCCTCGTGTAACTTATTTTTCATTAAAACATCTAGTTTAGCATATGTGTATCTTTAATCATTAATACAGTTTAACTTTTTGCGTCAACGGTAAGTCTACGGAACTAGCGACGATAAAATACGGGGTTCGATTCACCACGGTGAACACAGCAGCTAGCGACATCTAGCTTTACTTAAAATTAACCAACTTAAATTTTTCATTGAGCCTCAAACTACTTTGGACTTAAGAAATTATATATAAACGTAACTACACAGAAATAATATATAAATTCAAATTCGCGTTGAAACTCTACATTTCAATCAAGGCGATATATTTCACTAAACCATATGAACAGACCAAAGGTGATTTTCCCTTCTTGTCAAAATTATCGGTGTTTATTAATCAGGGGCGGATTAACCCTCTCACCACGAAGCTGATTAAGGGTCAGACGGGCCTGGAGCTACAATTTTCTACCAGGCCTATTATGATCGCCTCTAAAGACTAAGGTCATAAAAACTGAACCTCATAACGGGCCCTTTTTGAGCCCGGACCTGGAGCTACAGCCACAATTGCCCCCGCCTTAATCCGCCCCTGGTACTAACAGCTTTAATAGTCAAGTAAATATTCATCAGACATCGTTATTAAAACACATAGAAGCTAGATGTGGGTTATGAATAGCGTGCCAAGCTGCGTATGTGATCTCACAAGATTCGAGTTGTAATATCGTCGAACACGCTCTGCACTTTCGGCTGTGGGTGCAGTATAAAAGTAACAGTCAGTCTCATAATTCTGTTCAAGAAGCCGGACTAAGTTGTTGTGGCTATGAATGCCAATGACTGGTCGGTATTTAAAATTAGGGACGGCTATACCTGACTTCTAGGGGGTCTCTGACCTGACTATTTAGCCCACGTTGTACATAAAATGCCGTTCAGGTTAAAAATACAAACACCATTACTAAAAAAGATTAAAAGTATATGAATGAACAATTCACTACGTATTTTGAATGCTGTACAGCATATATATACAAGCAAAGATATTCAAAGAAACTTATTTCTTAGAATTACAGTTTATGATTTCCTATTAGTTCGCATATTCTATACATATTATAAATATTTTTTCGGAGTTACTGAGTTACATTTCTTGCGCTTACTCTCACGTGATGCATTGTTTGCAATTTATCCAAATTTCTTAGGTTTTTAAACTTTCCTGATATCCAATTATTTCGTTAACAGATTACAGCTACGTTCTTGCTAATCGAGTCGGAGAGTCCTAATGGTGACGTACTGGGCTGCATGTCGGGAGGTCTAAGGTTTTAACCGTGATATGCTGCTGAACACACTCCACGCTTTCAGCTGTTGAGGAGTTCTAAATGTGAACAGTAAATTTGTCTTTTGGATTAAGAGAAACTCCAAAGGCGACAGATTTTTCACACTAGGTGTCCCCCTTTCTAGTCAGCAGTTATAAATTCGGAATGGCTGTGCTTGAACTTGGGGGGTTCTTAATGTGAACGTTTAGCTAATATGTCGTCTAATGTGCCGTTCAGATTAATAATGCCAAATACCTGTTAACTTAATAAGTAACAAACGTCAAAAAGTAAAAAAATTAATGGTAGTACCATTCACAAATATAGAACAATAATTATAGCCACATTTTACATGCTTCAAAGAAACCTATAGAACGAGAATTTTAGTGAAATACTATTAGACCTCAAAGAAATAAAACTTGAAAAGGGAACATATTTGATCGTTAATTGAAGATCTGAGGCTTAAAATAACTTCTATTTAGCTCTTGGTACTAGAAATAAACGACCTTGTAACACCAAAGTGTTGTTTTTATTTAATTAAACATCCAATGTTTCGCTTTACAGCTTCTTTAGAAGCGTTCACTAAAACTCAAACCGAAACTGACAGTACAAAGTTTCAAATGATTTAAATAATAAATTATATTCGAATCTATAACGTACATAAGGTAGATTGTCGAGCCTTAAGGTAAAGTCAAGAACATTTATGTTCCTCTTGTCATTTGAATGATTTAGGCTAATTTGGATGTTGAGGTCTATGGAATTTAGAAATTCTAAAAATTGGATTAAAGAAGGAAGACCGTGGTTCCATAGTCCAAATACGTCATCGATGTATCTAAGCCAGAGATCAGGGTCGGTGTTGGTATCTTGACGCCACTTATCAAGTGTCGTTGTTTCAAAAACGTGCATAAATATTACAGCATAAATAACAGCGACTCTATTACGCATTGAGACACCACTGTGTTGGAGATACAGTTGGAGGTATAGTTTGTTGTAAAGCGAAATCGTTTATTTCTAGAATTTATATGTCTTCTGTATATCAATATGCATTACAGAAATTATATAATGAGTTCTACTGAGCTAATCAAATTATATTAAATTTCTAGTACAATTTGTAGAGAACGTGTACCATTTACGCCTAGTACAATGTGTTTTGTTTTGCTTTAGTTTGTATCAAACTTTGAAAGTACATTACACAGTAAAAGGAAAGCCTACATGGAAAAGTTAAATACAATTAAGCAAAATAAGTAAATAATGTTTAAGTTATTATCTAAAATAACTTTTGTTAAATTTAAGACAGAAGCTAGCCATTACATTTGGTCATTATTAGTTTTTATTTTCTCGTCGAGTATTGTGAGAACTTTCAACACTCAATATATAGTGTTTAACTACTGTATGCTTTGTTTATGTCCAGAAGCTTATTCATATTGACACGGTCATGGAAGGATTTCCAATGCAGATGGTCTTAAATGTATATTTGAGGACTTAATAAACAGGCGTTTGTTCTTGCAGTGTTTATTGTGCATGAAAGGAGATCTAGTAAGAACCTGTTTTAGAGTCAAACCTGGTTTCTGTACGATTCTAACTGAGAGACTGCATTTTTTCACAGTTTTCCATAATTTCTTGGTAATGGTATATATGGTCCATGTAGCTGAAGAATTCTTGTACAGTATGGTTCTGTTTTATTGTTATTGGAAAAGTATATCTCCTCACTCCATCTTTCTCGCTTTGCCTTCCAATCGTTGAAAATGTAAGTTATGTTTGTGTTCGGGTACCCGCTTGTAGAATAATCTAAGCTCAGTCGTTTTAGGATACCGTGTTTTTGTGTTCGAGCACGTCCTGCAGAGCTTGTGTAATTGTTTCATAGTCACTTCTTTCCTTACAGAGGATGGTGCGACTGAAAGTGTAGAATTTTTAGTTACTAATGGTTTTTCCTGTGTATAAACGTGTGTATTTTTCCATCTTCCTGTATTACCACTGTCCAGGAAGGCAAGTGTGGACATATCGTTTGAGGTTCCAAGAATGATCTTAATTTTGGGATTTAGCTTATTAAGGTGGTTGTGTAAATCAATTAGTGTTCAATCCCATAATTCCAGATCCTAAATACGTAATCTATGCAGCGATAACCAATCTTAGTTTATTCTTTTTGAGGTTCCTTTTTCAAGACAATACGTGAAAACAACAGAATCAACTACAGCAACCTTATTACCCATTGCAATATCTTGGATTTGTAGGAAAATATCAGTTACAAAACGGTAATAGATATTAGTTAGAATACAACGAAGAGCCGCTTCCATTAAATAAATCGACAATACCAGAAGGTCTATGGTATCAGGATTTTATTTAAAGGTTCGAGGATAGTCGTTATCGCTTCTAGAACAGGTATGGGTGGATATAATGCAAGCATGCCAAAACTAAACAGAATGATGCACGGTTTACCTCACCACTTGCGAGCTTCTGTAAGAAATGTTGGGTACTAAGTAAGTGGCTAGGTACCACAGTCAAAAGTCCATGTAAAATATTCCCCATTGACAAACTTTCTGCGGGTGACCTATACACTGAAATAATAGGCCTTACATGGAAACTGGGTTTGTGTCTTTGGAAGACTATAAAGATCCGGTATTCGCGAGTGTGAGGGTTTTTAATTGTCGAACCGGAGATGTGGGTGAGTGTGTGAGTTGTTGGACCGGAGATGGGTGAGTGTGAGAGTTTTTAATTGTTGAGTCAGAGATGTGGGAATGTTTAAGTGTGTTTTGATGAAGTTCAGTATGTAACTTACCTTAATTTCAATTTCTCTTGTCAGTCTTGATTGGTTTTAACGTAATTGGTAGTGTCTTGTAGATGTGGGTGAGTGTGTGAGTTTTTAATTGTTGAGTCAGAGATGGGTGAGTGTGAGAGTTTTTAATTGTTGAGTCAGAGATGTGGGAATGTTCAAGTGTGTTTTGATGAAGTTCAGTATGTAACTTACCTTAATTTCAATTTCTCTTGTCAGATCTTGATTGGTTTTAACGTAATTGGTAGTGTCTTGTAGATGTGGGTGAGTGTGTAAGTTTTTAATTGTTGGATCGGAGATGGGTGAGTGTGAGGGTTTTTATTTGTTGAGTCAGAGATGTGGGAATGTTCAAGTGTGTTTTAATGAAGTTCAGTATGTAACTTACCTTAATTTCAATTTCTCTTGTCAGATCTTGATTGGTTTTAACGTAATTGGTAGTGTCTTGTAGATGTGGGTGAGTGTGTGAGTTTTTAATTGTTGAGTCAGAGATGTGGGAATGTTTAAGTGTGTTTTAATGAAGTTCAGTATGTAACTTACCTTAATTTCAATTTCTCTTGTCAGATCTTGATTGGTTTTAACGTAATTGGTAGTGTCTTGTAGATGTGGGTGAGTGTGTGAGTTTTTAATTGTTGAGTCAGAGATGTGGGAATGTTTAAGTGTGTTTTAATGAA
>NW_013669765.1:46008-57063 GCF_000517525.1 Limulus polyphemus
TATATTTAAGAAAGGACTTGTGTCGCTAAGGTTTCGTCGAAACGAAGTTACGGAAAATCAACTAACGAACGGAGACGTAACAATTTGTTTGTTTCAGAACTTTCGCTCAACGCAACACATAGCCGTCCTAATTTTTAATTGACAGATTAGAGACAACTATAATCATTATCACACAGATTCAACTCTTCTCTGACCAAATAGTGGGCTTTGACCATCATTCTTATAACACATACATGGCTCACAGTCTGAGCACTTTATCCACTAATTCACATCGGGCCCAGTCAAGAAAATATTGAACAGGATCTTTACTACATTAATATATTTGAAGTGTGGTATTCGATCCCACAACTCTGTTTATTGAACAGATCTCCAACAAAGCTATATTACCCTCGAACGCTGCAACTCTCATCTTTCATTTCATGGTTTATAATGACTGAAGTCTTGAGTTATGTCGCTTTATCTCAGTTTTTGCTTCATTGGTTGTGAAGGGCTAAACTTGGCGGAATTTTCGACTTGTGTCGTCCAGTTTGTCTGAGTTTCACGTTTTATTAAATTTCCCATCGTTCCAGCTTGACTGTAGGACTAGCAGTCACATTATGTACGTATATGTATGTATAATGAAACAAAAGAAAAATGCTTACATTTTTGAAAACTCTTTATTATTATTAAGTTAAAGGAAGTAAATAAAAACACAAATGCATCTAAAAACCAGTGTGTGTCACGTCACGCTATATTTATCTTGATTTATCGAAATAGGAGGAGTCATAAAAGCCAAAATACGTTTAAATAGAATAGTTCGATTACTGTCAGCTCATTACGATTTTAGTGACGGGGGTGCAAGGGGGCCGGAAAATTTTATAAGTATAGTGAGTGTTGGTATAACAAGCCTAAATTAAAGACTTAGTGTGTGGTCACCTAGCCTAGAGCCAAGTGAATAACATTTACCATGAAATTAAAAATATCGATTCAATTTTAAACTTAAATCGTTTCTAAATTAAGCTATTTTTCTGTTATATTACCAACGTTTTAAATAACAATCGAAACTTCTTAATCAACAAATATCGTTCCAGTTTTGTTGTTTATACATTTCATTTTATACTTTCAGTACATAGACTAACAACAATATTAGGTTATACTTTTGTTGCTGAGCAACATGACATAAAAGCCATTGTTGGAACGTAGTGTTACCAAAACGCACTGACTTATATATATTGTTACGCCTCCAGTCGGTACTTAATTTTCCGTAAATTCGTTCCGACGAAACTTTAGCGACACAAGTCCTTTCTTAAATAAAACTGGTTTATTCTTTCCGAATACGACTTTACCGATACACTTAATTTCAACAGTCGCTCTATAACAAACGCTAGAACGTCTCACGTGCTCGTGCTCGACAATACTCAATTACACACTCTCTGACT
Source organism: Limulus polyphemus (assembly GCF_000517525.1). Classification (NCBI taxonomy): domain Eukaryota; kingdom Metazoa; phylum Arthropoda; class Merostomata; order Xiphosura; family Limulidae; genus Limulus; species Limulus polyphemus. The sequence continues at coordinate 47,427 of NW_013669765.1, forward strand.
GCAGTTCAATTACTCATTACCTACACATTGTCCCGTCACGTTGTGACCATCTTATATATACCAGGCTACCCCCAATCTAGAAATCTCCCGACAATTCACGAAGGTTCGAGAAAGAAGTGGCGTGATACTAGTCACGTGACCTCGCTGACGCAACAATATATATATTAGGAAGGAAGCGATGATATGTGAGGTTAGGGTATACTATGGGTGGAGGTGGTAGTACTTGCCTCGTCATTTTTGATGGGCTATACGCTAGTAAAACCTTAATTACTGGTTTCATATCTTCTAGGACATTCTTCAGTTTCTAAAGTAAGACATTTTCTATTAAATAGGAATGCGCCACTTTAAATTGGCAATTATCTGCATAAGTAAGCTTATCCGTGTTATTAAGAGGTACACTGTACAGTTATAAGGATTATGCCTAATGTGAATTTAAATGCAAACAAAAATGAAGTGTAGCCTCTCAATTATATCACTAATGAAAATCAACAACAAGAAACACTTGGGAATAAATACAAATATTGAACTAAAGAGTTCTATTACGTTTTGTGTGCTAAAATGAAGAAACAAACAGGTTAATCTGGGAATAATGTCTTTAAAATATCCCGATTCATCGTAAAGTGGGTACAGCTCTCTACGACTCAATGTTTACACAAATACTGTCTCCACTTCCAAAACAACAATAAAAAATGTCGTATAAGATCGTTTTAACGTAATTCTAGAAACCTTTTCCAATACATAAAAACATTCCACACCCTACTTAGTATATCGTTAATTAACTTGTTGCTGGTGTTTTTTATTATTGTTGTTGTTAAGCGCAAAGCTACACAATGGGCTATCTGTACTCTGCTCCCCACAAGTATCGAAGTTTGAATTTTAGCGTTATAAGCCTTCAGACGTACTACTGAACCACTGATAAAAAAAAAAAGGTTAGGCATAGTTAGAATAACTGAAGATAATAACATAAGTAGATTACTTATAGTTATTGAGGATAACTGATGTAGGTAACATAAATAGATTAGGTATAGTTAACGAGAGTAACTGATGTGGATAACATAAGTACTTAGGTATGGTTAGTGAGGATAATTGATGTGAATAACATAAGCAGATTAGGTATAGTTAGTCGGATAACTGATACGGATAACATAAGTATATTAGGTATAGGTAATAAGGATAACATAAGTATATTAGGTATAGGTAATAAGGATAACATAAGTAGACTATGTATAAATAATAAGGATAACATAAGTAGACTATGTATAAATAATAAGGATAACATAAGTAGACTATGTATAAATAATAATAAGGATAACTTAAGTAGATTAGATATAGTTAGTGAGGAAAACTGATGTGGATAGCATAAGTAGATTAGGTATAGGTAATAAGGATAACTTAGGTAGATTAGGTGTAGTTAGTGAGGATAACTGATGTGGATAGCATAAGTGTTATCCGTATCAGTTATCCTCACTAGCTATACCTAATCTACTTAAGTTATCCTTATTACCTATACCTAATCTACTTATGTTATCCTCGCTAACTATACCTAATCTACTTGTGTTAACCTTATTACCTATACCTAATCTACTTATGTTATCCTCGCTAACTATACCTAATCTACTTATCCTTGTTACCTATACCTAATCTACTTATCCTTATTACCTACTACCCTATTACCCTATTACTAATCTACTTATGCTATCCACAGCAGTTATCCTCACTAACTATATCTAATCTACTTAAGTTATCCTTATTATTTATACATAGTCTACTTATGTTATCCTTATTATTTATACATAATCTACTTATGTTATCCTTACACCTATACCTAATCTACTTATGTTATCCTTATTACCTATACCTAATCTAGTTATGTTATCCTTATTACCTATACCTAATCTATAAGTAGATTAGGTATAGCTAATAAGGATAACATAAGTAGATTAGGTATAGGTAATAAGGATAACTTAAGTAGATTAGGTATAGCTAGTGAGATAACTGATGTGGATAGCATAAGTAGATTAGGTATAGCTAATAAGGATAACATAAGTTGATTAGGTATAGGTAATAAGGGTAACATAAGTAGATTACGTATAGGTAATAAGGATAACATAAGTAGGCTAGGTATAGGTAATAAGAATAACATAAGTGGATTAGATATACTTATCGAGAATAAGATAAGTAGATTAGGTATAGTTAGTAAGGATAACTGATGCGGGTAACAAATAAACAAATCTACTGTGTGGGTAAAGACACTAACTATCCTGAAGAGACAAAAAGTACTAGATTGAAACTGGGATAATTTATAGAAACAACGCTAAAATCTGTGGTTCGATTTCTCGCGGTGGTTTTCCTCTAAAACAAACAAACAATTTAAATAAACAAAATGAAAACCTCTGGAACAACAATTAATGAAGACCAGCTAGCCACCGAAACCTAAAAAGCGAAATTCGAGTCTTATCGTAGCTGAACTAACTAAGTGGTTTGTTTAGCAATGTTACGACAGCGAAAGTCACGTGACGCTGCTGGCGGAGGAAGCCAGTGGATAGATAGATAATTAAAGAAGCGAACAGTAGTGACCGTAAGTAAAGTGTGTGAATCGCTGTGATTTATAGCGTGTATTATAAAAGTAGTTAAGTTTAAAGTGACGAGAAACGTATTGATTGTGCAATTACTGTGTGCTAAAAATTTGTATCCAGAAAGAATAAACTGGTTTAACCAAGAAAGGACTTGTATCGCTGAAGTTTCTCGGAAAGAATTTCTACCGGAAATTAACAAACAAGCAAGCAGATACGCAACAGAAATAAGAAACTTTAGAATATGCACTTGTGGTATTGACTTTAAAAATACATACTGCCTTGGTATGCATGCTTCAGCCTCATCTTGCAGGTAACAACATGCCTTATTATTATTTGCAGTGTATTATGTACTGTGAAAGTTAGCACTACGCTTCAATCATCGATATTCCATTCTTATTATTATTATCATTATTTTGTCTGTACGATGCGATACACTTGTATTCTTCAAGGAATATACTTACAGTGTTTAATTTTGATAATATTTGGTTGTAGAAGACGGCCTATTGTTTACCTGCCAGTGGTTAGTTCAGGTGCCAGTCTTAGCTGCCTTACACTACACCATACCGGACTGTAAAAAACCTCAGTGGAAACGATGGTTTCTCCTCGGCTTCTTCCTTTCCGTCACCTGGATAGCTGTGTTTTCCTACATCATGGTGTGGATGGTGAGTTAGGTCTGAGATTTCGTGAACGGAAATTCGCTCTTCTGGGTTATCATGTAAAGGTTGTTTAAGTAAAATCGCTATAATAGCATTTTTTAAATGGTCATAAAATACGTCACTTGGTGGATCTTAGAATCAGAGAAATGTCTGAAGATTAACACTGTGATAATATGATTTTAATTTTTTTTGAAAAAAAAATAATGTTTTCAAAATCAATTATAATTACGAGCATTTTTTTTTATTCACTTTAGTCATAATGAATAGGTTCTTAAGTCCTAACTGCTTTCCCGTTTCTTTGAAGGGATTTTTCACTGAATTCGACGAAGTTGTCTTTGAAATACATGAAAGCCAACCGAAGTTTCCTGCAAATAAGCATCAATTATTTTTTTGTTTTGTTTTTGTCTTAACAAAGATAATCTTATCATAATGGTCGAAAAAGTCTCCCTTTATCACTCAGGTGTATAACAGAGTGAATGAGGCATCGTTCGAATATTATTATTATTGTCACCAAAAAATCATTTCAGAAATGTTTCCTTCTCGGCTGCAGTACCATTTTCAAACTGACGTATTATAAATGATGTAGCCCTCCAGCCCGTTAAGTGGGTATAATTTTCTCGTTCAGACAAACATACTCTATTACAGTTAATTTGACTTTCCACAACTACATACATGCATGTAGAATATATATATGTTAAAACTGGGCTTTTATACATCAGTCGCGATTTGTTTCCGAATATAGTTTTGTTTTTGTACAATAGTTAAAATAAAGCATACTTAGAAAATACAGCCCTAATGTTTGATATACAAGACTGTTTAGTGTAATTCTTATTATTTAGTTTATTTTGTGACTTAATATTTAATGGTTGTTTAGTTTTTAAGACAGCAGTGTTGAAGATGGATTGACTTAAAAGTGTTAGCTGTGACAAATTTCGTTACCTAACTCTGTACGAATTGTACGTTGTGTTTGCCATTACATTGTCGTATATATAGGCTTTACTAATATTGTTAACGTCACGTTACACGAATCTTCGGTATTTTTCTCGTTACCTTAACTGAGTATTGTTAAATTATAGCGCCACTTGCGTAGTTTAGAGAAAGTTCGAGGCCTCAGTGAACAAAATATAAATAGAGGCTACCAAGCGAGCGCAAGTCAAGTGCATTTCAGTCAGAAAATTAGTTAGTGAAAGAAAACGTGAAGTTAGCCAGCGTGTGAGTGATTAGCCGTAATGGGCGATATTTTATAGTGAGTTTCACAGTTTAAAAGAGATAAGAAAAATAATTTGTCTTGTCAGAGGGTGTTCTAAAGTAATTGAACCCGTCTCTGTGGACTTTGACGAAAAAGAGACAATTATTTGAAGTTCGAGATACAACTATGGTAACCCACGGGGTAACGTAAGTGAATTATTCACTGATAAGAGTAGAGAAAAATAGTTAATCTTATCAATTGGATTCTAAAGTAATTGAATCAGCCTGAATGGATTTTTGACAACAAAAGAGAATTATTTAGAGTTTTATATACAACTATGTAAAGAATTTTTGTACATACGTTTGACTTGTTTGAATATATTATTTTAAAACAAGTGGATTGTGTGCTGTCCGTTTATTGCTCGAATTTATCGCCAACAAGTCACAGACACCTACTGTAGAAGAATCGAAGCCCACATACTAAGAACCTTGACACCTAAAAACTTTTACTTGCAACAATATTAAGTTTTAAAAACACCGTATCTATAAAAATGCACATTTGAGATATATTGTTTATATCACTACTGGACAGGGAAGGTGCAATTAGTCGATGTTAATTTACTTTACATTGATTTCTTTTCATTTTATATACAAAACCTCAGAAACTTAAATCATTTTATTTTTTAGAAATTTTAGTTTTAAAGAGAATATAGATATCATCTTATTGTTGCTATTTTGTTCTTGCTGATAGAACACTTCAGATAAAGGTTATAAACTGCATATAAAGCAGTGTAACGTGAATATTATACTTCAGAAAGTTTATTATATTGTTGGGTTTAATACAACGATCTTTCCTTAATGCTACACAATTGTTTATATGTCGTCACGGTTTGTTACATGTCCGAATAAAGCTAAGTTCATGTTTCAGTGATCAGTTTAATTTTTGTTATTGATGTAAACAAACCCCACTGTTGGGGGCATTGATCTTTCATTTACAGTTCAAAGAGTGCATAGACATTTGGTTTATAGCGCCCCCTATAAATAAGTAGTATTATTTTAGAATATATTGATTCGTATGGTTTATCTAAACCATTAAGGTTCGGTTGTCACCAAACATAGCATGTACTTTAGGAACCTCTGGGATGTGTTACACAGGGGTGGGCCGACGTTCGGATCTAACCCCCCCCCCCCCCGTAAGTCATTACGCAAGCGCACGATGTCTTCCCTGTGTGTTGAACGGGTACATCAGCAAATTTTCCTTGCGAGTTGTAAGAAATTTAAATGTTCTAAATATTTATTTTTATGAAAATTGGTTCATTACGCTAGTAAAGGCGCAACTATCTATCCTACAGGTTGGATCAAATCCATGAGCCCCAAGCCCCCCTCCACAAAAAAACAAACAAAAACACATACACAATAATCAATAACATTAATTAAGGACTTCTGTGTAATTTTGCTCCACGAACCACTGTATTTTAAGTATATTCATCAGATACCCAGTCACTGTGGAAGAGAGTATAGATAAGTAAAGAAAAAGTTATATTTCTTTCGACGGAAGTTGGGTTTAGTCTATCATTAGCGAGGGCAAAAACCTCTTTCAACTTGATAAGATAAATGAGTAATGGTAAGCCTCTATTGACAACGTATAACCTAACTGCTGATTTTATTTACTTTCTCTACTGTCCACCGAGCCGACTTGACAATAAATGCTTGGACTGCAGTATTCAACAGATAATAATATAAACTTTGTTATCTGCTTGAAAGCTAGAACGTTCTTCAGGTAAATAAAACCGATTTGAAACTAATATGTCACAGTATATTACATTCAGACGTTCACCAGACCATTGACTTGTTTCCTAGGTAACGTTGATTGGCTTCACGATGGGAATACCAGACAGTATTATGGGGCTCACGTTCCTGGCTGCTGGAACCAGTGTACCAGACGCTTTTGCTAGTCTGCTAGTAGCAAAACAAGGTGAGCTTCAGCTGTTATACAGTGGGTGAAAAACAACAACAAGAAACAGACTATTTGGTTAATATCTGTAGCTGCTTCCACTGCAAAACACGTTATCGTCTTCGTGTATAAGATGGTTATTTTAGGTGAAAGTGAATAACTTAAAACTTTTCGGGCAGGTAATTTTAATTTAAAATAAAATAAATATTGGTATATAGAAGAGGATGTCTAGGAATCACAAATATTGTAGATCTTCAACTTGATGGATACAAGGAGAGGTTAGAGTAATTTTTGATAACAATACCATGTAACGTACACGAACAAACTAACAATGGAGCAGAGCAAAGTTTTTAAAAACGTTCAAATGGATTTCCTTTCAAATTACCAGACGTCTAACAACGTTCATAGAAAAACGTTTCTTTTATCAACTGTAGCCCAAGATAAACCATGTGAGAAACGTATAATGATATGGTTCATTAAAAAAGAATGATGTAGGTGTTACAAGATCTTATGAGTTTGTTTGTTTTTTTTGCAAAACTCACAAACCAAAGATCTCTATGACGAAACAGACAAAAGCTGATTTTTATAAGAATGTTCAAGATTGTGTTGCAGAAAATGTTTCCCCACGATGGATCATGTCAAATAAGACGCACTTCCCACATTAATCAATAGATAAATTAAGATTAAAAATGATCTTCATTTATTTGTTTAAAAGCAAAGTCACATTGGGCTATCTGGTGTGTTCACCGCGGAGAATCGAACCCCGTATCTTAGCATTGTGAATCCATAAATTGCGGCTGGCTCACCGGGGGACAGCTTCGTGACGCCCGCATCTGGTAGAAACAATGCGTCACATCCCAGAACATAGATGTATTTAGTGTCATATATATGTCAGCATATATTGATGTTTTAGTGTTTGTTTTTTTAACTCCTGGACTTATAGACTTTCGGGTTACTTTTTGTTCCAGGTCAAGGTGACATGGCAGTATCAAACAGCATGGGTAGTAACGTATTTGATATTTTAATTGGCCTGGCCATACCATGGTTTATCCAAACAGCTATGGTGAAACCCGGATCTCTGGTAGAAACTTTATATTAATGTGTTTGTTTTTCGTGAAGTACATCAATGTAAATGGTTTATTTTTTATTTAAGCACATATTCTGAAATATCGAAGAAAGTTATAATTTGCCAAAGGCGAACTTCTCATTCACTAAGCTCAATATTATATAATTTTCTAATATGGTTTGGATACATTTATAATATAATTATTGGATTTATAACATGGTTTGTATATTCATGTAATTACTTTATTACATTTCTAAAACGATTTCAATCCATTTCTAAAATAACTTGATTATATTTCTGAGGCATATAATTTAAAAGGTCTTGTTGTTTCTTGTTATTACAAATCTACACAGTGTGCTATCTGCACTCTGTCCACCGCTGTGAATCAGGTGAATTGAACACCGGGTTTTTGCTTTGTAGATCCTTAGACTTACTGCTGGTCCACCGGGAGACTTTAAAAGCCCTAAAATACTTGTGCACCCAATACATCCTGAATATTTAGCCGCAAAGCATAATTATACACAAGTTATTGAATAATATTCCATTTTCGGTACATTTTTGAATCATTTTACATTTTCGTTTGTAATACTTTATTATAAACAAGTTATTGGATAATTATGTTGACATAGAACGTCATTGTGTTCGTAACCTGATAGTGTTAGATATAAATTTTTGTTTTAATTCGAAAAAGTCAAGATGTACACAGTTAAAACAGACAATAGTGTCGATAGTGTTGGTCTTAAAAAACAACAACAATGGATTTAGATAAAGATTATAATTTTGGAGCTCTGAATTTAAAAAATTTGCAATTAAATTATGTGTAAATTTTGTCGGAGCTATTTTCAAACCATCACTAGTTAATCTTGAAACTACTTTAAAGCTATCACCACAGAATGTTGGAACTACTTTAAAGCTATCACCACAGAATGTTGGAACTATCATCAAGTCATCAACAGATAATACTGGAATTTTCTTCAATCCATCACTAATTAGTGTTGGAACTATCTTCAAGCCATCACTAGTTAATATTGAAAGTATCTTCAAACCATCTCTAGTTAATGTTGGAACTATCTTCAAGCCATCACTAGTTAATATTGAAACTATCTTCAAGCCATCACTAGTTAATCTTGAAACTACTTTAAAGCTATCACCACAGAATGTTGGAACTATCATCAAGTCATCAACAGATAATACTGGAACTTTCTTCAATCCATCACTAATTAGTGTTGGAACTATCTTCAAGCCATCACTAGTTAATGTTGGGACTCGAGTTGTTTACTCAAAGCTAATTTACAAGCATATTGATTCAGGAATCGATTATTTTCTGAATTTTGAAAGAACTGCAGCTTTTTAATAGGTTAGCTCTGCTTCTCTGACACTAATGAAAAGCAGAATCGTGGCATTCACGTGGGGATGCTTGTAATTATGGCTACATCCAAGTCCACACGATCTTTCTTTGTTTCTATTATCCACCTAGTCACTAATGCTTTAACGAGCCAGATATCTTGAAACCTATCGAGCTGTTTATTTCACTCGTCAGTAAACAGATGAGACGTTGGGAGTTTTTATTTTGTCCAATAGCGACTTTTCTCCTCGTTTCCTAGTATCGATCTTTCGCAAAGATAAATAAAGATGACACCCATCTTCTTTGGTGCGTAGGTGTATAAGAAAGGCCTGGATAACTCTCTAACTGAATGCTACTGAAGGTGTAGCATATATGTAGCTTTTTATATTTTGCATGATTTTTTAACTAAAGGTCTCTAATTAGCTTTTTTTTAAATTCATGAACCCCTATTCCCACATGTGTTTCCCTTTCGTTATTTTTTAAAGTGAGTATGACTGTGGCATCCTTTAGAAATCTGGAACGGAACTTTTGGATGGAACGAACGATTTAGAAGTTGATCCAGTTTTTGTCACTAGTTTACTTATACAGGGTGTTCCAGAAGTCTGGACCCATAGGGAAAAATACACAATTTATTCGTAATTCATTTATTATTTAAATTACATGCCATGAACAGTCATGCACATGTCAGATCTTCGTATACTGTGCCATCAGGATATTTTCTTTCCTAAAATATTGTTACGTATCTGCTTGTTTGTTAATTTTCCGTAGAAATTCTTTCCGAGAAACTTCAGCGATACAAGTCATTTCTGAATTAAAACTAGTTTATTCTTTCTCGTTACAAACTTTGTAATA
>NW_013669765.1:57432-66512 GCF_000517525.1 Limulus polyphemus
TATAATTCACAGCGATTCACACACTTTCTTACGGTGCCTACTGCTCGCTTGACTCAGTTATCTATCTCTGTATCTATTTCCGGCTTATATACTAAAACAGAGGGCGTCTAGCAAACGCTGGGACATTCTTGAGGTTGCCCACTAAGTCAAGATCCTTCTAGAAACTCCAGCGCGCATGCTCACAGCGTCACGTGACTTCCGCTCTCGTAACAATATGCACATCTGACAAGAGAAATGTGTTTGTCTAACTTTAAGAATATAATGTCTATTTCACATATGTGTCCAGACTTCTGGGACATCCTGTATATTGCTTTGAAGGTCTTTATGGTCAAACGATGAGTTCGCAGAATCAAATCACATGTCCCAAACCAATTGACGCACACTTTCTGATATTTTATTTCCTGATAAATTAGAAAGTCACAAACTACTTGCCATAAATAAACCTGGTCAGTGCTTGTGCAAGGTCACCATTGGAGATTTTTTGCTTAATTTATTATTATTTTTTTATACAAAAAACTTTCGAAAATATTGGTGACAAAGTTGTTGTCGTTGTTTTTTTTTCACAAAATTCCCTCTAAGCTATCCTAATGTGTTTACAGTGTAGAAACTGCCATCTTTGTTTTATCGCTATCACATGGAGGTGTGAAAATACCTACAAAGGGATTTTTGTTTATTTGCTGAATTTCGCACAAAGCTACTCGGAGGCGCTAGCTGCCACTATTTTTCAACTGATAGATTAGATAGAAGGCAGCTAGTCAACACCATCCACCGCCAACTCTTGAGTGACTCTGAAGAATAGTAAGAATGCCTCTTCCCGGCTGAAACGTCGAATATTTTTGGTGACGCAATTCGATCCCACAACCCGCAGATTGCGCGTCAAGTGCCCTAGCCAGGTCCTAAAAAGATATCAGAATCGTTTTTCTTTTTAATAAAAATGCTTAATTGAGGTGGGCATATTCATGAGGTGGTAAGTATAATCAAAATTATAACAACAATACGGTATAAAGAAATTTATAAAAAGTAGTGATAAAAATAGATGGGGGTATAGATAGCTAAAAAACAAAAATAATATGAACATTGCCGCTTATAGTGCCTTCTAGTTCTAAATTACGGAATTATTTACTTACGTATTCACGTCAAACATATCATAGCTGATTTTTTTATATTCTGCAGCAAAGCATACAATCCCTGACGTCATGGTAGAAACAAATCATTTGAAAAGCAACCTTAAACTTCCTTCTAATGGTATCCCTCAGTGGCAAAGCGAAAAGTTCTACTAAAAAACTGGGTTTCGAGACTGGTGGTGGGCACAGTAAATAAGTTCATTGTGTAGCTTTGGGCTTAACAATAAGCAAACAAACCAACCAGTGGGTTGATTTTATTTGTCAAATGATTCACCTTAAGTTATGAAGGTTTTTCTGATTATCGTATTAAATATTACCTGTCGTCCTACCTTACTTTTCAGGCAAAAATCGACAGCAAAGGATTGGTGTATTCAGTAGTCCTTCTTTTCCTGACGATCATTATTACGGTAAGAAAAGTTATTTTCCGTAACAATCAAATATTTTATCACAGTTTATATTAATATCTTTATATCAAAAAAAGTGTTTACTGTTTTAAAAAGCCAATTCTTCTTATTTCGCAGATATCATCCATTGTACATGTTTATTTCAATTAGAAACTTAAAAACGAATTAGTCTAAGTATGCTCTCTCTCTCTCTGTTTTTGACACAAACATATTGTCAAAATGTTGTATTTTTGTAGGGGATTATAACCGATTTCCCTAAAATAACACCTCCAGTTCGTATTAAATTTTACTCGAGCCCTGTATAATAGTAATATGTTGACTTCATGAAGTCAGTTAAATTTTAAACGTTAAGTTTGAATACTTACAATGTCAACAGTTTGGATTTTGGATATTTAAAACTGGGCTAAATGCTGATTAATTTTCTATTTGTTTTATGATTGTCAGGCCCAAGCGTTTAATGCTACAATTACATACAGTATCGGTTATCTTTGACCTAGTGTGGGGCCTAAGAATAATTTAAGTGAATTTTAACAGAGCATTTTTAACATGTGCTTCCAAGTTGTGAATTTTAAAACATATCTGAAGAACGTTTTTTAAGATGTGATTTGGTTTGTTTAGAGATTTAAAGTGTTTGTTTATTTCTTTGTTGTTTTTTTGCGCAAAGCTACTCAGAATTAACTGCGCTCTGTCCACCGCTGAAAATCGCATTGCAGATTTTAGCGTTGTGATTTAAAAAAAAATGTTTTCTCTGTAGATTTACGGGATTTACAAGAGTAACTGGCAGCTCACAAGACGGCTAGGGATGCTGGCACTTGGAGTTTATTTCATTTTCTTGTTCATCTCCATCATGTTAGAGTTTAACGTTGTTGGCACATTGAACCCACTGATGTGTCCCGAGTGACATCAATAGCATCGTATTTACAAGATATCTTTTTTATTTCATTATTTGTGCTTATTCAAGGCCTAACTGCTTGTAAACTATTTTTCTTTTATATAACTCTGATTTCTCGATAGTTGTTACGGTGAGTTAGTTCTTAATATAAAGCTTTTGGAAGGACTTGTTATCTGTTGCTAGTATTTCGTCCTCCCCATACAAAAATTAATTCGACTTACTTAATTCAGTTATTATTGTTTCATTGACAAGCTCTCCAGATGCGAACAGCATCGAGTTTGCTGCTCTTGTTCTTTTAAAACTTGGTTTCAAATTACTCTAAAAAACGACCAGTAAATGTTCTTGATGCACGCTTTTCTATTGATAAACTCTGCTGTTAGGAAATACTACATCAACAGCACTATGACCATTGTCCAGATGCAGACAATCGTTTAATTTTTTGTTTTTTTAAACTTGGTTTCCGAATTACTCTAACAAAACAACCAGTAAATGTTCTTGATGCACGCTTTTCTAACAAATTTGTGGCTTTCTAATGATGTCGATTGTTTCTATGAGCTAAAACTATCTTAATTCTGTGTAAACGTAGTTAATAATTTGTTACAATGGCTTGCAATCTATACCGTATCATTAAACATTATCAAGTTAAAGTTATCTAGAAATGATCACTGTAAGCACAACTGTTATGATTTTGTTGTCATTTTCTATTATCCATGTTTGTCGTAATTCCTAGCCATAACAATGATTTTGTTTTTTTCTACAGAAATATTTTTCGTTAGGACCAAATTCAATGAAAAGAGATTTGGTTATAGTTAAGCAAATAGTTACACAATAGGCAATCTGTGCTTTGCCCATTATGGGTATCGAAACCCGATTATTAACGTCGTAACTTTGCAGACTTACTGCTGAGCCACTGGGAGGTAAGTGACAAAGAGAGAGATAAATGTTGATGAAGAATAAAAATCACATTCATGCCTCTTATCTAACGGAATAGTGCTCAATTCTTGGTTTAATGTCTATACATAAAAATAATTATGCCCATGACTGTCATCAATACCAAAGAATACCATATATATATATATGGTAGTGAACTACTGTCTTTAGAAATATTGATCATGATTGTTGTTTAGACCAGTGGTGCTCAAACCTTTTTATGGCACCCCCTTTCTAACCACGTGTTCTGTAGTGCCCCCCCCCCCCGTACTTCGTATAAACTATTTGTGTATGTACTGTATATTTCATCTTCCCATCATAATTGTTGTTACTCTCTTACTTTATAGTAGCAATATTTGCATGGTAGTCTTAAAACTTATTTATTTTTTAATTTGTACTTTCAGATATAATTTATATGTTCCTATAGTCAGAGTTACGCGTCCCATGGGTTTAGACGAATATTAATCGTCTCCATGAGCAATTATTTACAATAAATCATATCCTTGTATTAACTACTGTTTATAGGAATACTGATTATGTTTATGGGCGTTGTCTATAATAATATTAACCAGTATTATTAACTCCTGTCTACAGTAATAGCGATCACGTTTATGGGTGTTGTATTTTAACAATATTGGTCACCATCATTAACACCTGTCTACAGTAATAGTGATCATGTTTATGAGTGTTGTATTTTAATAATATTAATCACCATTATTAACACCTGTCTACAGTAATAGTTATCATGCTTATGAGTGTTGTATTTTAATAATATTAATCACCATTATTAACACCTGTCTACCGTAATAGTTATCATGTTTATGAGTGTTGTATTTTAATATTAATCACCATTATTAACACCTGTCTACAGTAATATTGATCATGTTTGTGGGTGTTGTCTATAATGATATTAATCACCATTATTAACACCTATGACCTATCTACAAAAATAGTGATGACGTTTATGGGTGTTGTATTTTAACAATATTGGTCACCATCATTAACACCTGTCTACAATAACAATGATCATATTAATGGGTGTTGTGTATGTACGAGTATTAACTACCACCGTAACAATTGCCTATAATAAATCATGTCTCTGAATGTTGCATATAAAATTATAAATTACCTTCATGAGCTACTATTTAAAGTTATAGTGATCATTTCTACATTAGTTCATCTTTTAGAATATTAATTGTATCCACAAACTACTGTCTACAGAAAATGTGATCAATATGTGGGTATTATTTACAGAAATATTAATCATCTCCTTGAACTACTGTCTATAATAACTGTGATCGTGTCTATGGATGTCCTCTTTAACAATATAAATTACATCCATGAATTATTGTATAAGATAACGTATATGGGTGTTGTCTATTGGATTATAAGTAATTTAGATCACTGTTGTTTATTGAAATATTAATCATATCGATTGAGTGTTGTCTATAGGAATACTGATGATGTTCATGACCTGTCCTCTATCAGGGCAGCAGTTATATCCATAACCTGTCATCTTTAAGAATAGTGATTATGTCCAGGAGTTGTTGTTTATAAGAATAGTGATTATATCCATGAGCTGTTGTTTATAAGAATGTTGATTATGTCCATGAGTTGTTATCTGTAAAAATAGTGATTATATCCATGAGTTGTTGTCTGTAAGTATAGTGATTATGTCCATGAATACTGTCTATAATAAATAGTGATTATGTACATGAGGTACCGTCTATAATGAATAGTGATTATGTCCATGAGGTACCGTCTATAATGAATAGTGATTATGTCCATGAGGTACCGTCTATAATGAATAGTGATTATGTCCATGAGGTACCGTCTATAATGAATAGTGATTATGTCCATGAGGTAGTATCTATAATAAATAGTGCTTATGTCCATGAGGTACTGTTTATAATGAATAGTGATTATATCCATAACCTATCATCTTAAAGAATAGTGATTACATCCATGAGTTGTTGTCTGTAAGAATAGTGATTACGTCCATGAGTTGTTGTCTGTAAGAATAGTGAGTATATCCATAACCTGTCATCTTAAAGAATAGTGATTACGTCCATGAGTTGTTGTCTGTAAGAATAGTGATTATGTCCATGAATTGTTTGATATAAAAATAATGATTATGTCCATGAGGTACTGTCTATAATAAATAGTGATTATGTACATGAGGTACTGTCTATAATAAATAGTGATTATGTACATGAGGTACTGTCTATAATGAATAGTGATTATGTCCATGAGGTACTGTCTATAATGAATAGTGATTATGTCCATGAGGTACTGTCTATAATGAATAGTGATTATGTCCATGAGGTACTGTCTATAATGAATAGTGATTATGTCCATGAGTTGTTATCTGTAAGAATAGTGATTATATGCATGAGTTGTTTGCTATAAAATTAGTGATTATATGCATGGGTTGTTTGCTATAATACATAGTTATTATATCCACAAGATGTTTGCTATAAGGATAGTGATTATTTCCATAAACTGTTGTAAATAAAATTAGTGGTTATGTTCATACACTTTTTCTATTTGTGTTGACTATAAGAATATTATGTCTATGAACAACTATCTGCAGAAATGGTGATCATATCAATAACTATTTCCTATAGGAATATTAACCCTTTAGGTGCATATTTTTTTCCAGTCATATCATGCTCAAAATTATTGTCAGATAGTTCTGGTTCAGAGCCAGAATTATCGTCAGCTTGCACAAGTACAACTGTCTCTTCAAGTGTGAAAACACTTGAGCAATTTGATGCTATTTTGGATCCATTTTCTCATAAAAATCAAACAATTTTCAACTGCAAATATTAACTATGTTTTCAATAGCAACATACACCATGTTGATGATGAAGAATCCACTTTTTTTAGAAAATAAAGCTTGGAGAAGGCTTGAATGGGTAGTGAAAGAAACTTTATTACAAATGTACAACATTTTGACAAGCTTATATTATCATCCTAATGATGACATAAACATGCGTCATGTTGGATAAGAATTTGGCAACTGAGATCGTCATCTGTACAGATTAGGTTTTCCCTATTGATTTTGTGTGCTCGATTCACATTTCAGGACATTATTATGTGGTCACCATGTGGCAATGGGCATGCCTAAATGGTTATTCATATTAACTGTTTTCCATAAGAGTATTGATAAAATCTATCAACTCTTGTCTCAAGAATAGTGGTTTATGTTCATGAACTGTTATCAATAGAACAATGTTTATAAGTTGTTGTCTATAAGAATGGTGGTTTATGTTCATGAACTGTTGTCAATAGGATAATGTTTATAAGTTGTTGTCTATAAGAATAGCAATGTTCATGAACTGTTGTCAATAGAACAATGTTTATTAGTTGTTGTCTATAAGAATATGGTTTATATTCATGAAATGTTGTCAATAAAAACAATGATTGTAAGTTGTTGTCTATAAGAATAGTGGTTTATATTCACAAACTACTGTCTATAGTGTTTAGATGATTATTTAACTTGTTTGTAACTGATGTTTATTGAAATAGTATTTGTAGAAATATTGAACCAGCTTGCCTACAGAAAGTGACCATAACTATGATTTTCCAGAAAATTAATAAAGACTGTAAAAGTGATTTAAAATACTCCATTATATCTTACAAAAAATCTTTTAACCTTTGTTTGTCATTAATAAATGTCTTTTTTTTGTTAAAGTGAAAACGGAAAAACAATTTTCAAATCTTAATGGTTTTTCAGTGATTACAACTATCAAGTTTTATCTCTGAATTTGTTAGAGTTACAAATTATTGTAAATTAATTAAGTATTTTGTCCAATTCAGGTTTACAGATGTTTTTATGAATTCACACTCATATAACGTCAAATTTATATGAATACTAATTTCGACATTTCACGTGTCCTTTTCAGATCAATGTTGAAATGTCAAAAATGTTATTCACATAAAATTTGGTATCATTCCATAAGCCTGGACTTAATATTTATTGTAAATTACTTTACACTGTATTGTGTATTTACGTATTATTTTTATGAACATTTGTAAAATGTGATTCATGTGTTGTTCTAAGTAACTTTTCAGTATATAATATTCTATCAAGCTTACTGTGGGGCTAAGTATGTTTTTCATAAAAAAAGTGGCAAACCTAAAGTTGGTTTTGGATGAAATTATAATGATTTGTTGGATATGGTATTAAAAAAAAAGACAATGAGAGAGATTAGTTGAACAATTTTAGAAACATTTGTGCTGAATTTGTAAACAAAGCTTATAGAAAATTTTTGGATGAACTGGCCTAGGGATGGAAATTACTTGTAGTGTTGCTACACACACACAAAGTTAATAATCAAAGTGTGTTAAAATATACTTTTAATTTTTACCAGTAGAAATATTTCAGAAAACCAAATCAAAATATTTTTAAGTGTTTTGCATCATACAGACGATGAATTACAAAGAAAACAACATTTTAATACTAATCCAGCTTCAGTGCTTTATCGTCTCTCATTGTTGATACTGGTTTTGTAGTGTCTTAAATTCTAAAATAGTGTAACTATCACTAAGTAAACATTGATTACAGTTTTAATAAAGGGTAAAAAGGTCAGTTCTCCTATAACGTAAAATGAAATAAAACGTTCTTTTATTAGTAGTTTTATCCCTGGCTTTTGAGCTCTGTGATGTACTTTTTACCAGCATAAGGAACAAAAGAGTAATTGAGTTATGTATGCCAAATCCCACCTCATAATAGATGGGGTGACATCTATCAACCTCAACATGAACTGCTAGTTTTCGGGTATAGCATATTCAGGAATGGATCTTCTTCCACATGGTTCTTTGTACATAAATATTCCAGGTATCTTGTTGTAAGTTCTATTCATTTTATTCTATTTCTAAATTAAAGGTAAAGTAGGATACTATGACCCAAGGTTGTCATTTTTTCTTATTAATGTGTGTGGGTTATAATGCTTATTTCAGTCAGTAAAGCATATTTAATCTATATGAAGCAAGATGTATGTATCCTATTTCTTTCAACTTCGTATTAATAAGCTGTGTGTTATTTACAGGTGTGTCAGCACAATGTTCAATGTATACAGTATCTCTTAATGTTCATGGGCAAAACCCGGTACAATTTACTGTGCGCTGGAATGATGGTTAAAACATCTGGCAAGGTTGATAAACAATGCTTACAACTTCTCGTTAGCAATTTTTATAGTTGCTTATGATGTGCACGAGCAATGCTTAATGCTTTTTACATTAGTCAGGTTAGCTCATAATACTTTGATCAGTGTGTATAGTAGGCCCACAATTCTCATGTTTACAGTAACTTGCATTGTTAATAACATGTATGACCCAGAGGATGAGAACTTGAATCACAAAAGATGTTTCCAACATGAAGGTAGATTGAAATGTTATTTTTGTTTTAAATGATTATGAATAGAGTACATCTTTGTACGTATCGACCATAGATACTTGTTTAGCATGCTACACATGGATGCTAGAGTTTTGTAAAGCAAGTCTGTCATGTTTAAATTGTTTTTATTATACAGAACAGTAGTAGCACCAATAAAGGTAATATCATACTCTAAAAGTCTTATGTTTGACTTTTTCTTTTCACATCCTAAACTAATACAAAATATAATACCACCCTTTTTTGTTTTTATGGCAATACTACTAAGACTTTTTTGCTCCCATTGCTAATTTTAAACTACTGTCCAGAGGGAAGACAGTCAGCAGAACTCT
>NW_013669765.1:67508-73679 GCF_000517525.1 Limulus polyphemus
GTGTAACACACATACACACACACATAGCTTAAGGTGCAGGTAATATTTCATGGTATCGCATTGATTGAAATACCCATCAATTTTTTTAAATTTGAAATTTCAAGTTAATTTTCAAGGGAATATTAGTCTATTGGCTCAAGTTTTGACATACATTCTTTACATGTGTACAACATTTCTGCAAAGTGCTTGTATTATAATACAGATTTTTGGTAGATTTTATACTTTATATCTGTATTAGCAGTGCTGCAATTTTAATTAAAAAAAAAAGCTAAATGCATACTTAATGCAGAGATGTATTCCTAAACTGATGTGGTAATGAAGCTTTTTAGGTTTAATAAGTAACTAAAATCACATTTTACTGGAATTAATTTTCCACTTAGAATCAAGGGTGAGTAAAAATTGCCTTTCCAGTCTATGTTTTGTTTGCCACAAGACACAAAGAGAAAATCCAACTTCCCCCAACAATCTCCAAACAACTCTGCTAATCAGTCATTCAATATATTTCAAATTTATAAAATGGTTTTCAGTTAATTTCATGAATTTTAAAAGTTAAAAAACTTAGCTTTTAAGAAAACATTAAAATATGTTTTTTTCATTCTTTTGAGTGTTATTACTTGATAAACTTGTTCAACAGTGACAGTTTATAAAACTCGTATAACATTAGATCATAAACTTAAGATTTTTGTTTTAGGTTTGTACATAAATTTTTAATTTAAACTTTATATTATACTTTATACAGAGAAGTGCAGAAATAAAGTGTCCCTACTTTAGAGGATAATATAAACTAATGAATTCTCCACTTCTAAATATAAAGAATTACACAAACAAGTACAAAAAGAGAAGTTCTACTACAGAACTAAAAAAACAATTTATTCATATAGCTTCAAGAATAAACTTTACACAGAAACAAAAACTCTGAACTTTAGAAAATATTCTACTGGCATAACCTGGAATACAGTTAACCACAACAAGAATATCTAATGAAAAGATATTACACTGCTTCACTAGCTCCATAAATTATACATTTTATACATATTACATCCTACATTCTTAATAAACATTATTTTAATGATATACTGAATATGAGCTCTAAACACTTTTTGTTTAGTCTATTGATACTTCTTATTTGTAGCTGTTGCTTCAAAAGATCAACAATGTTGCTATTCTTTATTCTATTACTTGACATATCTTATGTATTTTGCTAATAGAGAAATCCTAAGTCGTTTTCTCAAATTAAAATATTTTAATTTATCCAATAGATATAACTTATATAACAATTAAATTTACTGGCAAGAAAACTTAGAATGCTGTTCTAAAACATCTTGTCAATCCAACAAAAGCATATTGCCTAATCCAACAAAAGCCTAGTAATCCAAACCAAAATTAGTATGAACCTTTACAGTTTTAACCAATGACAACACAGATTCAATGAAAATTGGTTTGTTAGTTTATAAGGTATCATAATAATATTGTAAATTCACAAAGTTTCAAAACTTGAAATCTAAAATCTTCCAGTAATTCTCACTTGAGGGATTCCTGTAGAAGGTGGTTGTGGTGGTGGTTGTTGTAAGTTAGTAACAACAGATGGCTGGTAACCTCCAAAGCCTGTTGGTGGTCGACCTGTTTGTAAAGGTGGTTGTGGTGGGCGAGACATGACTTGATGTGGGTTAGAAGAAAATGGAGGGTACTGAGAAGGTATTGTAGGAAGTGGAGGGACACTGTACTGTGTTGAGGGGGGACATTGTGGTTGGCTGGAGTAATGATCAGCAAATCGTGGAGGTGGGTTATGGGGCCTGAGAAAAGGTCTAGTATGCAAAGTAGGATGCTGGAAGTTGTACGGTGTTTGGTTGGATGGAAGAGTGGGGAAACGATAACATTGTAATTGTGGGTGAGATTTGATCTCTGGATGATGGTAATATTGATTTGTGGTTAGAGGGAAAGGAGTATTGCATGGGGCAAGAGGAGAAATAGAAGTGGGGTAGGAACAATGACTTGTTGGAGCAGACTGATCTGAGCATCCACCGTTAGGGACAGTCCTAGCTCTAGCTGTCATTTCACTACTTATGACTGGCTCCTGCTGTTGACTGGAAATGTTTACATTACTACCAGTGGTAGTAATTGGAGTGACAGGTTCATCCTTATAGGGAGAATCTTGAGCTGTCTGGATAGTTGAGATTGAAGCAGTAGCTGCTACAATGAGTGGTATGGTTGACATAGTAGAATCTTCATGCAAGTTAAAATCTTTAAGCTCATTCTTTTCTACTTTTGGAATAGACTGGCCCAAAGGTGATTCTTTGCTTGTAGGTTGTTGAGGTGGCGACAGTGAAAGTTGTGGTGGTGATGTTAACTAAAATGGCACAAGTTATACTCTTATGTAAATTAAATACATCAGCAAGAGCACTTAATTACTATATCCACAGCACCCACATTTCTACGATTTTTAGGAGTTGGGTAGAGGGGGTCCCATTTTCACAATATTCACCATAAGTGGAATGATTTGAAACAGGCATAGCATAGTAGAGATTCTCCCCCCCCCCCAACAAAAACTTTTCAAAAATGCATTTGTCAGAATTTGGGAACACAAAATAAACTATTTATTAGCATGTGCAATTGAATTAAAACACAAAATGATCTGAAATCTATGGCTTTAAATCACTAATTGGTATATCAGTTGTCTTAGTTGTCCAATAGCAGTAACAGGTAGTTAGGTTTCCCCTTTTTCAGAGCAAAAAAAGAAAAAGAAGACAAGCATAAAACTTTTGTTACTCAGTTTGTGAAGTTCCAAAATAAGTAATAATTATTTTATACCATTAATGAAAATTTGAGTATTATATCCCTTACTACTGTTATTTAATACAAGTATAATAAAAAAATTTTTTTTTTTCATTTTATAAAGACAAGTAGGGATCAATATATATATAAACGTAACCTAGCTAGCTTTTGTAATATAGACAGTTTTAATGCTACAAAAGTACTGAAACAGGAGAGTAACGTTAAATTTTAATATTGAAAGTCATGTAGGGATGATCTATGTGTAGCTGTATCATCCCTATATTCTTGTTTGCAATCTTTTTTGGCACTGCAATTCATACATCATTTTACATTTACAAAATATTTTTTTATTACTTGTTTTGCGACATTTTTTCCCCCTGCCTGAAAGTTGATGTATTCTATGTAAGTTTGTAATAAAAAATAAAATTTATTATTATGTGTATTGATTTTTTTTTACTCCTTGACTTCATACATAATATAGGGGGTTAGCTCCCTAAAGACACCAATTGTATTGTGTACATAGCATTGAGTATCTACATGTTACAGTCATCTAATGTTCATCTATCATTGGTTGGTAATTCCTGTTTCACCCAGTTTTTTGATTACTACTAGTTATTACAACTAAGCGATGGAATCATGCACTGCCCATAAACACATAGAGTGGATTTAGGTTTAAATTGACGTTAGTGATAAAGTAGTTGTAGAGTTATATCGACTGAAACAATAAGAAAAATTAACAATTTGGTGGGTTGGTCACTTTCTGGTTTTGTATCTTAGTGATGGTTTCTCTCCTTGTTTTTGGGCTTGTGGGTTGAGAAACAAATGAAAGTGAGTGGCAATCATCTTTTCAAGTAAAACCTTCTGTCATTGTTGATTTTTTAGCATGTATATTTGTATTATGCCTATTGAGTACCTTGGCTATCCCTACATATAGTCTACCAACTCTATGATACATTATGATTTTCAACCTCTGAAAAATGGGGTTTGTTTGCACTCAAATTGCTACTCACAACCCTGGAGTGCACATGATACATGGAATTTAAAAGAACAAGAAAGGAGTTCAATTCATCCAAAACAAAGTTAGCATTTCTTGAATACATACTTTGATGATGATGTTTTTATCATCTCAACCAGGAGTTGATACATGTGATATTTTAAGTTATCTTTAAACCATCTGTATATAATACTTCATCTTATTGTATGTGCTCTTTAATTTTTCTGTTCAATGTTACAAGAAATGTCCAGTCTATAGGATAATGGGAGAATTCCGAATATATATTCAATGTACAACTTGCATGATTTGAGTGTCAACATTTAATTTAATTCACTACAGCTTCTCTTAGCCCATAAAGATCAAACTCGTACTATAGCAAGTAATTAGGTTGTTAAATCTCTCACACTTCCAATTAATTTAAATCATATCTTGAGCAGAACTCTTTTGGATGACTGAAAATCATTAACAAATACAAATCAATGAAAATGTTCCAGTGACTTTTAAAATTTCCAAAAATATACAATATTGTATGAGGAAAAAGTTCTTAAAAGAACACCAATTGTTCATTTTAACTTCTGTTTTGTTTCTTCTTCATTCCAATTTCTGTTTTTTTTTAATATTATTTTACTATTAAATAAAAAATGTAGATCACAAGAAATTTTCAGAATTACTAAAAAAATAAAAGTTACATTTCATATTCTTCTTTCGGAGTTAACTTACAGGTTGTAGTTGTTTATCAGATTTCAGTGGTGATGTCGAAGGGAAAGAATTTTCTGGAATACTGGGAGTTGGAGTGGAATACAAGTCCAAAACTTGGTGACAAATATCTGAAGAAAAATATCAAATCTATATAATAACACTCATTTTATCCAGAATGGTTTAACATCCAACTCAACTACTCATGCCCTCAATTTTGTAGTTAACGTCAAATGAGATTGTCAATTACACTTATAACACTAAAACCTTAGGAATTTTAATGCACTCGATCACTAACAAGAACATCCAAATATTAACCATAAATTGACTATTTCATAATCTTATAGTGTCTCTCTCCAAAATACATACCAGTAACTCTGCTGACCACTTATTATCAACATGGTAGCTCATGTTGATCAGCTTATTATGGTAAACCAATTATACTTATAATTTTATTTGTTTTGGTCACAATTAATAGGTCCGAAGTTCATAATTGCAATGAAGTACAAGATTCTGAAGTTAAAATAAAACTGACAATAATAGAAATGTCAAAATAATACACGAGAGATCTGGCTAAACTGTGAACATCGTAATGGTACTTGGTAATGGTAGCCTTCCACTAATTCTGTCATATATGTAAGTTTGTAAAAAGTAAAATGTTGTGAGCATATATATGATCGGTGTCTTCATAATCAAACTCTGTCTTGTTAGTTGGAATTCACCTGAAGTAAAAGAGATAAGGCATTTCAATGAAATATTAAATGACCTTCTAACACATCTATTGTCAAGTCCTCTACAAAAACCTCCCACCAATGCTGATGTTTTGATGTTCTTCCAGACCAGTCCAATACTTCAAATTTAGAAAGTTTTCCAGCAAGAAATATCAAGGCAATTGCTATTATTTCTGGTTCCCACTGCAGACATATTGTTGTACACAAGCTGTGAAAAAATAAGTGAAGAAGAATTTATAAGACACCTTTGAAATATATGTTAAGAAAAGATAAAACATGACACTGTAATCCAATAGTGTTATAAACATAAAGTAGGCCTAATTTACCCATAATACTAATGTTGTTCATTGTTTTCTTTGAACTATTTTTTTTATTTTTCTATTTCAAACATATGCCAGATCTATCAGTAAAATAGAAAATAATTTCATATTTCCAAAGAAACAACATTCAAAATATCCTGTAACACAGAATTACCTAAATTTAACATTAGGCCTAAACTATGGTGAAATCTGTGTAGGTTTCTGTGCTTCTAATGTACAGTGTGTTTTGGTTTTAATCTTAGTGTCGAATAAAAAATAAAGTTTCAATTAACTATCAGTCCTCAACTGGGACCCCCAGTCTGAAAGTACTTTGAAAGTAAAGAGCCTATACAATCTAATAGTCAGTATGTTTTCAATGGGATGGAGAAAGATCAGTGTTACTACATTGGACATAGCTTTTGTGTTTGTGTGTGTGTGTTTTTATATAGGAACAGCACGCACACTGCTGCTTCTTGGCGAGAAACCCCCAAGCCACAATACAACATTCCACCAATTAACGCCTCCCACGAGCTAGATACCACCACCTGCTTACCTATACCTATAAATATCCACCAACAGTAATCACAATTCACACAACATTCAGCCTTGATAATGGATGCAGAATGCATTCGAAACGCGTCGGCCAACTCATCACTAAATATATATATATATATATATA
>NW_013669765.1:74178-75843 GCF_000517525.1 Limulus polyphemus
TATATATTTTTTTTTTAAACACACACACACACATCTGTTCAATGGCACCACAAACCAAAATTCATAACAAAATTTCACACTTTGGTTATTCAAGATTCCGACAATTTTAAATAAAAGTACTCTCCTCACAACAAAAACATGACTTTCACTAGGACTGTATGTGAGGGTTTGGTTGTATTTTTATTGATGTAATTTGTAAATGTATTACTAAAAATTGGAGTTCTTAAAAAAATATATATATCTTTTTCAATAAAGAGTACCACTTTTAATATACAAAAACATTACAGTTTATATTGGCACAATCCGAACACTTTTCCTGTGCAGTAATTTCCAGAAAAATCTTTTTTTTAGAAAATGTTCACTTTCCTAAAAATTTTTCAATGAGGTATGAATACTACAATTAGTAAATACTAGCACAAACAGCCGCCCATGGGGCAGAGTTTCTGTTAGTAATAATTATGATAATTGGGGAATAAGAAAGTAAAGACAAATATAATCTGACTCAACTTAACTTTAACTTTTATAAATATGATTTAATAAAAAACTGGTATTTGTTTACTACTTTAGTACTGAACAGTTAAGAAAGAAGTCAAATGTCTACTTTGATGCTGAACAGAAAAAGTTATATATCATTTAAAAATATTGAAACTTCACTAGCAAAGCAAGAAAGAAAAACTTTAATGCTCATGTTTAGTCATGTCTAAAAAAGAAAGAAATATTACAAGAGACTTACCTGTCATTAATAAAAGTCCAGGCCATCTGTACCATCTTTTGTAATTTTTGTTTGTCACCTAAATAAAAATTCAAACCTTGTTCTCCACTTTTAGCAAAATATGTTTCCATAAATTGAAAAATCTGCTGTTTATAGTGACTAAAGCCAATTTTTATACAATTTCATCCATTCCTGGTAGTTAAAATCCATATAAATCAGCTATAATTTATTTAGGTATAAATTTGTAACAAAATGTCGTAGTATCCAGTACTGATTTCAGGTCCCTTTGAAACAAAGTTGACAAAAACAATGCATGTCTCATATAATAATGCTACTGCTTAAAAAATTAAGACTCAAAGCAATTAATTTTATGACCAAGTGCAATATAAATTTGATGTTTTGGTTTTTTTACTTAAAAATATTTAACAAAAGTTCAATACAGAGTCTTTATATGAAACCAAGGTACATTTCAGTTTTACTAATACTTCTTTAATCCTATCTCAGCTCAGCACTTTCCCTTAATTAATGAAAAATAAATATGACCTAACTAATTGTTCAAAACTTATTTTAGTCTTGTTTTGTTTTTTCTACCAGATGCTAAGTCCAGGTGATTATAAAAATGTACTTTAACATGTACTTACCTTAAAATGAAGACACAACCATTTTAAATTGCATTCATTAACATATGTGACAATTTTGGAAAAATTATATTTCTAAAGTAACTTTCTATATTAAATACTTTTCTTAACATAACCTAACAAAATTTTGGGACAACATGGGACCTATTGATCCATCTTGGCTGTTCCATCCTCAAAACTAAATTAAAATGATTTGAAAAAATAATCAAGCTTATCAAGCTTTTTCTTAAACTCACTTAAATTTACTGCCTCTACAACATCTAAAGGCAACCCATTCTAAAGGCCAACCACCCTATTAGAAAAATGAAACTGTCT
>NW_013669765.1:76843-82138 GCF_000517525.1 Limulus polyphemus
AATTTCTTAAATGTATGATGCTTTTCTTTAATTTTATTTCTTAAACTGTGTGTGAGCCAACCTGGTTTTTCACTTGTAGCTACCCTTTTCTTTCTATTAGGAATATGTTTACATTGAATATTTAAAATTTTTCCACGTATGTTGCAATATGTACTAGTATACAGTCACCCTTATTTTCAATTTAAAATGTTAAACATATTATTTGACTGAACTAAAGAATGGAAAAAATAAAACGAAATTTAGTATAATTTACCTTTCAATGATTTTGCATATTTCAAAAGATGTCTATAAGGATGGTCAACTTGCAGATCAAACTTCATGGTCTGAAGAAGAATCCTTTCTAATGTCATGACTTCTTCCTTAAAAAATATACAAGTTGTATTATATTTCATGTGTATATTGTATTTACGTACAGGAGAGATAAAACAAAATTTTGTTATCAATGTATTTATAATGTAAAGATTTTAAGGTGAAAATTTCAATTTTACTCAAATAGTCAAACTAAAAATAATTACTTCACATCTTTAAGTAGACTCATTGTTTCGATTTATAACTTATGTGTAAAACTGATACTTTACCTCTCTATTTGACTTAATACTATTTATTTATTCAATAATACAGGACTCATACATAATTTGTTTTATTTGTTATGATGAGTATTAAAGTTTATAGCAATAATAAATATCAATATAATAACCATGTTCAATTCATTCAAGACACCTACATGAATAGGAGGCCAAAACATTACAAAATGTACAAGATTTTGCATTTCTGTATTATTTTCTCTGTCCCACCACACTTTCATTAAATAAGCAAAACTCAAGGTATCTGTAGGTTATTTTCATTCTTAGATTTCTAGTTCTACCTTTGAGTCCTCTCCAAATTGTAAAACTTGTTGCTCTGTTAGAAAGCTTTGCGCCATTTTGATTATATCTTTACATTTCTTGGGGGTTTCTTCAACTTTCCCAGCAAGAAACAAACAGCTACAAGCAGTTACCTGAATAAACATTAAGGAAAAACCTCATTCCAAGGTTAAAATGGTATATATATGTGTCATTAATAATTTGCACTTAAATGTAAGGGTTAACAGCTAAGTATCTTTAAATAACCTGAAATGCAGATTTCTATTAGAATAAGATTAAAAAGATCTTTCGAATGCTTAACTTGTAAGCAATTTCCTTCTCTTGACATTAACTAATGTGCTGTCAAATAGTAACTTTGTGTGTTGGTAGATTTGGCAGCTGCTAAAACCTTAACTTTTTTTATTATTATTTATATTTAAACTTCATTAAGTACGCATATCAAAGACAATCTTTGTATTTCAAAAAGTAATTACACTTTTTTTTTTTATGTATACGTATTCACATAGAACCTGACTAAACAGTTAAAAGAATATACTAGAGTGAAGAAACAATAAACTTTGTAAATTAATAAAATTACAGCAGATTTTTTTAAGAGCTCAAGAATAATGTTAAATGTAAACAACAACAAAAACGGAGTAATAAAATTATAATGGACTCACAAGTTACCTCTATTCATGAATTCAATATATTTGTATCCAAGATAAAATGGTACACAGTTTTTTCTTCTAAGAACAGAGGGTTTTTACTGCAATGGATTTCTTTAAAGCATGCACAAATGTAATATCACTAATAACTAAATATTCCTCATTTGCAATAGAGCTGACAGTGGGAATTTCAATATCACAAGAGTAAAATTTTAATTAAAATTGTTAACCGTCTTACTAATTAATTTTTAATCAGTTTTTACTAATAAGATTGATAAGCATTGAAAAGTTGAATTCTTTCAATATTTTAATTAAAGGTCTCAACATGAAGAAAGTTTTTTGTTAATTAATTTATAGCTGGAATGACAGGATGAAAAGTATAAAAAAAAATAGACCAAGTGACATTTCTGTCAACTGTGGATTCTTAAGGCACATCTCACAACATGGTTGAATTTTAAATTAATTTTTAGTACTAGCTAAAACTAATTTGGAAGTAACAGAAAGTACAAAATCATTAAGAATTTCCTTACTGATAACGAAAAATCATTCAATCCAAAGCAGACTAACAAATTTTAAATAAATTCTTAACTTTATTTGTTAATTCTAATTATATGGTATTCTAAAAATTAAACCAGTTTTAACATATCTAATGAAAAACCTAATATGTTTTATACTAGGGTTGTCAACCATCTCCTACTTCCTATATTTACCCTCTATCTTTTGATGTCTTGTTAAAGACCAACTAAAATTCCTGTATTTTAAAACATTCGATTTCTTACTTACAATTAACACCTTGAAACTACTGAGAATCTTTAGAAATTTGAAATGTATGTGCAGATAATCTTGTATTTCCATTTTGAAAAGGTGACAACTCTAGTTTAAACAAATTAAAATTTTCCTCAATAGAAAAAATATACTTACATATTTTGGGAAAGTCTTAAATGAATGAATCATGTAGAAACGATGAAAGTACATCACTCCAGTTGCAATTGTATCATACCTTCTGAGTAATTATTTATTAAGTATTCATAAGGAAACAGCAGATTAAAAGCTTGTAAATAAAACCATCTAAACTGTGTCACTAAGTATACTGCAAAAAGAAAACACCAACACAAAACATGCCTCTCAGTTTTCAACTACACTGTACAAGTGACACAGATCACTGAGAATCGATTAGTCCTAGAGTAATATCAGTCCCCCCCATACATTTTTTTAACATTAAGTGACACCAGTTTTGATGTTGCTTAAATTCAATATCTTAACAAAATGTTTTCCCTCATAACATTTAATTTTTTTAAACCACTGGTAACTTGTATAATGTTCACTAACTAATTATGGAAGTTCAATAGCTATTTTGTAAACAAACAAACTGATATCTGAACATTTCAATGTTTATACAAAACTGTAAATAAAGAATACAATCCCATTTTAATTCCCATATTAATGATGAATCGAGCTCCTTCCTTCCTGTACCACTGTTCTGTTTCAATACTGATCCCATCTAAAACAGACGGGGTGTTGCGAAGATCTTTCTTGTCATAGTACCATGATGGCATGTTTTTTTTTTGTAAATCCTGTGAAAAAAAAAAAAAATATATATATATATATATACATGGTGACTAAAAGCAACAAATTAATTGATCATTCTGGTGAAGTAAAAAGAGATTCTGCGAAATTCTTTTTTAAGGAAACGTGATATGATTTTTATAAATTACAAACCTTGAAATAAAACATGCCAGATGAAAAATTGACACTCCACAAACAAATTACATCTTTCCTAATTTCATAAACTTAAAACTATTTTCCAGCTACTGCTAGATTATTTAGTAGATATGCTAGATGAATTATTAATAAAACAGCCTCTAAAAGGTAAAATTTAAAAAATAAATACATATGAAGATGCCACTTTCATCCTAATATCAGCTTGAAATACTATTTAGCAGTTGAAAAACAAAATGCTTGAAGTATATAATATGATTAGCTCCTTCTTCTGTTCATTGCTTATGGGTGTATTTTGAGAAATGTTTTGATGATTATGATGCATTCCGAGTACAAAAATAATTTAATAGAATCATGAATTTTTAAGTTAACTCCCTAACAACCACCCATTTTAATTTCTTACTCGAAATACACGTGAAGTTACACTGTCGTAGAAATACTTCAAGGTTCTATTACTACATTACTAATTAATGAATTAGGCATACTATTACTACGTGGTTTTATAATTTCTATTCAATTTCGAAATGTTTCCGTATATATTTAGGGTATTGAAATTTACAGGGAAATCTCCGTATGTTTTCATTGTCCAATTTGTTTCACTAATTTTTATTTTTTTTCTACCACTTTCAATAATTTAAGTTTAAAATTAAACGCAACAATTACTTGTGACTTGCGAATAATTATACTCACACCTTATCAGATAAAACTTTCTATTTCTTATCTTAATTATATTACTTCACATTAACAGTAATATTAAGTTGAAATTCAGTGTCAACACATCCTAACTTTAAACGTATTTACCTATCAATAACTTCATTAGGCCAAATTTATGTGAATTTGATATTAAACACCACATTCCAACGTTTAAATTACACATATTTGCAAATACAAGAGGAAAACGCCCTCTAGATAAAATCTAATACCTATATTTATATTTGATTAATTATGTCACGACCAACAACAACTCCCGTAAACCTGAGACAGTTCTTTCATTGCTCGATATTTCACCCTACGGCTTAATCAAAAGCTTATCGTTACAAATACTGAGGTACAAGAAACATACGTTACAGTTTAACATATTGCACATATTAAGAAAAGCATGGATTCCGTTCATAATATATGATCTCTAAGTGTCCTATAGTAATTACATTAAAGAAGAGGACTGTAGGGCGTGGCCCATATATAATTGAATTGGGACCCGAATATCACCCCTTCCCAGTATTTTGCTCAAAGCAATTTTTATTTAGACTTTTTTCTATGATAGAAAAAGACAAAATGAAAATTGTTTTGCGCGCAAGTACAGAAGGGAGGGTTCAGCTGAACCCATATTTCTGTGATAGCCAATCATTGAAATAACTAATAATAATATACTGTCGTTATACAGAGTTGTTTATAGTGTTAATATAATTTAACAATTAATAACTACTCTGTAAGTAGACAATACAGTACTTTACTATGATAAAACACACATATTTATGGAAATTTAAGTCTAGCTTCCCATGCAGTGTTACAACAAAATCATGATTTGTTGACTTTTCACTGGATGGTTGTGGATTTTGTGTCATGCAATTGTTTAAGCTATATTTCATGCAAAACTGCTTCCAGTTTTAATCTTATATTTTTTACAAATTTTCTGGAGGGCAGGCTTTGCATGCTGATTGTGCTTTGGCTTTTGATTTCACAAATTATAACTCCCCCCTTTCAAACATTCTGCGTACGAGCCTGCTACGCAGTTTGCTGACTTTGCAACCGAAATGAGAGGAGGCTACAATTCTTTTGAAAATTATAAATACTACACTGTTAGTAACTTTTTGTGTATCTGTATAATTTCCCCGAAAGGGGCCGAAGGCCACCTGCAGGGGTCACCTATTTTAACCACTCGCACTACTATGCTGTAGTGTGTTGTCTGTCAATC
This sequence comes from Limulus polyphemus, assembly GCF_000517525.1. NCBI lineage: Eukaryota > Metazoa > Arthropoda > Merostomata > Xiphosura > Limulidae > Limulus > Limulus polyphemus. Next base: position 81,985 of record NW_013669765.1, read on the forward strand.
AGTCAGTAGACACTAAAATGACGTCACATAAGAGACGCTTAAAGGTGCAATTTGTGCTGTCGTGACGTCAGTAAAACGTTCGCATGCCACGAGTCACGAGAAGAATATGCACTCCCTAGCTACAACACAGCATGACATATGAGCTTACAAAAGC
>NW_013669765.1:82316-90734 GCF_000517525.1 Limulus polyphemus
TTTCTGAATATAACTTTGCGATACACTTAATTTCAACAGTCGTGCTATAACAAACGTCTCACGTGCTCGACTTCAACAATACTCAGTTCAATTACACACTCTCTGACTGCAGTTCAATTACTCATTCACTGTTTTCGTCACGTTGTGACCGTCTTATATATATACCAAACTACCCCCCAATCTAGTAGTCTCCCGATAATTCATGAAGGTTCGAGAAGGATGTGACGTGATACTAGTCACGTGACCTCGCTGACGCAACATTACTCTTAATTTTGGTTTTATTTACTCTTGAAGCAAAACACTTTCGGGAACCCTGCGGAAGTACATCTAGTGTGTATACTGATTATTAACTAAAACATTCTTATTATTTGTATGACTTACGATTTTGTAGTATACATCAAAAAATTTAATTTGTATTTTATATGACGTACAATATAGTACTTGCTACTGTGTGAATAATAGAAGCGTTTTTATTTCATGTCAGACAATTTTTACACCTTAACGATTGCTCCCTCCCCCCAATATTTTGTTCGTTCGGACATTCCTGATTAATACTTTATTGTTACATTACTATCTTTTGACGAAAATGCTATTGCTATTGTGTAATGTTGGATACTGTGGCTCATCAAATAAGATTATGAAAGAATGGATTTAAAAAGGTTTTCCGAAAAGGTCGTGGTCCAACTTGAAAAAAACCGGAATGTGTGTTTTATTTATTTATTTGATAAATATTACGTTTTAACTTTATATTAGTAAACAACGCGTAACACATAACTTAACAAGCTTATTTTTTGCGCTGCGGAATTTTGAAGGAGAGAAATGAAAAGTGTTAAACGTCATGGAGAAGATTGAATTTCGTGTCGTGACCAAATATTTTGTTAAAAGAAAATGACACTGCAAGAAATTCACCAGAACAAGGAATCAACATGCAGCATATTCGACAGTGAAGTAGTGTGATATATTTAAGCAGTGTAGACAATCACTTGAAAATGATTTGACGTCAAGTTCGACATCGACCAGAACAGAAATTGTGGATAAAATTTATGATTTGATTATATATGAGAGAAAGCAAGAGAAAACCGCCCTCTATATAAAATCTAATACCTACGTTTATATTTATTTGTTTGATTATGTCCCAACTGACATTCTAACAAAAAAGTAAATCATCTATTTAAAAGGTTTAAAGCAGCTCTCGAAGACAACCTAATTTTATCTTACAGGCTCTTATTGCCAGTTATTTCACACAAATAATTCGCTGATAAAATCTAAGCATTATGATGACACCCAGGAGAAGACGTTGGTAAAACACTATACAAATTATTATATTTTTTGCAACCTTATGCACTTCAGTGTAGAACATTAACAAAACGTGTCTATAAAACTTACCTATATATTGTTGAAACGTTATTCTTCACTTGGTGGGTTCTTTTAAATTATCCAATAAATATATTTCAACGTCTAGTCCACCTAACAATAAAAAGAAGAATATAGTATATTTCCTACTTTGATGTTTCTTGAAGCTTCAAAACTGAGATAACTTGTAGGCCCGTTTATAGTCACGATCAAATTACATTAACGTCAAAATATAACTTACTTGTACAATTTCACGGTTTATCAATTAAACAATTGAATATACGCGACAATTAACACTGAATCAAATACTTCACTGAACTAAACTGACTGACTCACTCTCAGATTGATTCACTCTGCTGACTAGAAAAACTCCATCTTTTTGATGCTTCACTGAACTTAGTATTAATAATCTACTCTCTGAATTTACTAGAAAATCTGACGTCAAATTTTCTAGAACTTTCTGCATCTACATTATTAAACTTTTCAATCTTACCGTCATGCACTCTCTTACTAACGTGTAAATTACAATTGCTGTACAGCTGTTCTTTTGTTGTGCGAGCTTTTTCAAATTATCTGGTGAAACCAATTCAAGTCCAATCCATGTAGCAATAATATATTAATTCATTTTTTCCTTAAAGTTTCTGCAAGCTGTTTTCAGGCCTTAGTTGTCCACGGTTACTCAGTCACTATTCACCACTATCTCAAAGCAAAACACTGACTGTAGTATTTATAATCTAACCTCGTCTCTCGATACTCCCTGAATTTACTAGATTTTCAATTTTAAAGCTTTCTAGGCCTATTCGCACAAGATCACCTGATCTTAACATCATGCTCCCTCTAGCAGTCTAGAAAACATTGAAAATATAGCTTACAATAAAACATAAAAATATATAGATTATAACACTTTCTTGATTGTGAAGTCCTTTGATCAATAGTAATACAAAAAGTATAAAACATAAATAACAAAACACACGTCTTTTTTATGGTTTTCTCTTCTGGGGCCCACGATAAACAAATGGAGTGGCATCTTGTCCTTCGTTGTCAGTGGCTATCCTGTCGTTAGAGAAGTTCTTCCTTGGTAGGTGGTTGTGTGAATTCTTCACACCCTGGAAGTAGTCTCGACAAAAACTTTAGTCTTCTCAGCAGGTTGAATTTCTGCTGGCAAGTTCTTCTTTGGAGTTACCCAGTTGGTTGTTATTTCACTGAGATAATTCCAAAGATGATCCTGATGTATAACCTTTGGCTTAGATCCCCTATCTTTCTTGATTCTGAAGTCCAGGTAGTTGATTCTTTTCAGTACGATGTTTGGCCCTTCTGAAAATTTACTTAGCTTTGCAGTTTGCCCTCTCTTGCAATGAGGACTGTTTAGCCATACCATGTCACCTTGATGAAATCCAGTTTTATTATCATTAAAATCATAGCAACCTTTCTTTGATCAGTTAAAAGCTAATTTATGGCTTCCCTGGGTAAAGTCATGTTCGACACCTTTATTCTTCACATGCACAAGAACTCTTTCAACCACCACTTTCCCAGGACATGTCAGAGCATTCGGTTATATTACAGTCCAGTTACTAGGAGTACATTTATTTTTAATAATGTTAATGTTTATAACAGACGGTCAAATTTTGTGTATATGGAGTTAATGCAATTTGGTACACGATGGCTATCTGCGCTAGCCGTCTCTAATTTAGCAGTGAAAGAGTAGAGGGAAGGCAGATAGTGATCGATTAGTGGGATTGACCTTCACATCGTAACACCTCCACGGCTGAAAGGGCTAGCATGTTCAGTGGGAGAAGGATTTGAACCCACAACCCTCAGATTGTGAGTCGACATCTCTAATCACCTGGCCATGTTAGGCCCGATCCTTTTAGTAGGGAGATCTGAGAATAATTATCAGAAACAATCACTGTTTCAACTTTGAATAAATTCAGTGATCATAGTTAAAATAGCAAATAAAGAGCTCCCGCTCGTCGGTGCCCCCCAAAATTAACATTTTTTTCAGTCGCTTATGACTGTTCTGCAAAAATGTAGAATAGAGGCTGCAATACATGCTTTTAAATAACAAAAATCATATGATCACAGCGTGTGATTAATATTTCGTATCTAGAATTAACAAAACAAGCATAAAATGATTTTTTTCTTGAATGAAATATTCAACGTTTCATCATCATGATTGATAATCAATTAGAATAGTTTGGGCTAGGCTTTTGTGGTTAATGCGTGGGACTGTAAATCTGAAAGTCTCTGACCCGTGTTCCATTGCCATAAGTCCCTCGGTGGGACAGCGATAAATTTACGGATTTAAAATACTAAAATCCGGGGTTCGATTCCGTGCGGTAGACACAGCAGATAGCCCAATGTAACTTTGGTTTAAAACAAGCAAAAACATTGTCACAAAATCTCGTTTTGTATTTATTTGTTTTATTGAATTTCACCAAAGCTACTCGAAAACTATCTGTGTTAGCCGTCCCTAATTTAGAAGTGATGAACTAGAGGTAAGGCAGCTAGCCAACAACACCCACCGTCAACTCTTGGCCTATTCTTTGTCTACATATAGAAGCTCGAGCTCCCTAACAACCAGGCCATGCCACGGCCACTTTGGGGTAGGGGGAGCATTATACGGGTGATGGCTGAATCCTAATATTCTATTGGAGTAGCCAAGGAGTTGACGATGGGTGCTGTTGACTAGCTACCTTTCCTCTTGTCTATCAGTTCAAAATTACGGACGACAGACTTTGTGTGATTTTGCGCGAATATCCAAAACAAACAAACCTTGGAGATATCTTCTTTAAGAGAGACAGAACTAATTTCTAGGAAAGTGTACTTGATTTTATACTACTTTGAAAATGTCATTGTTAACTGGAATATAATGATTGTGTTTTTAATCTAACTTGGGTTAAAACTTGAGATGTGTAAGTATAAAAACATACTAGGAACAACACATAAATATTTTCGTAAAACTTTTTGTTTTCGGCCAAATGATCAGCATACTCGGCTGTGAAGCAGCAAAGGATCTATGATTCGCGTCTAGTTATCGTACAAAAAAAAAAAGGCAACAAAAATACAATAAAATAAATGAATTAATAATGTTCACCACTTTGGGGCCGTGAGTGTGTTATAAATGTAACGGTCAACAAGAGTAGCCCAAGACTAAGTGACATGTAACGTTGTTTAGTTGACTTCTCTTTAGTTTATCACTTCTAAATTAGGGACGGCTAATGCAGATGGCCCTCGTGTAGCTTTGCTTAAAATTCTACAAACAAACAAACAAACAAGCTTTTCGTTTTAACGATGAGTTCATAGTCATATTAGGTAGGTATTTGTTAGCCTAAAGTAATCGACCCAGATATTCTTTTAATACTAGACAGAGAAAATAAGTGTATTAAAAATATTACAATAGATAAAAAATATCATTGCTTATTTTTAAGTTAACTAAAATACCTGAAACGCTAAAATCCAAAGTTTGATTCTCTACAGTAGATATCCCATTGTGTAGACCTACACTGTGGCAAGAACTACAACCTATTAAAAGTATAAAATAATCAACGTATCTCACTACAAAGATACATAAAAATATATAAAACAGAGGTACATATTTTCTTTAAGAAACCTATTATGATTCACTAATCGTTTCTGGTTCGTTTTGTTGAAATTTTGATATAATAAAAATAAAATACAGTTTTATTTCATTTTATAAGTTCTGACAAATACACATATAAGTTATATACGCGGTGTAATTATTTATACAGAAAGATATGACAAAAGCTTGCATCAAGCTATGTATAAACTTAAATATATGCAACAAATAAGGGAACTGTGTTAGGAATCACTGTTGTGTATCGTGCATGGAATTTAAGCTTAATATAGTTTCACACTATGTATTGGCAAGGAAATATAGTTTTGACAAATCACAGACAAACTACATGGAAACCTTTAAATGGTTATATATAATAGAGCACTTGGTCTACAACATTGGTTTTGTTTTATGTGGTTAATTGTACTTGACGACCCTCATTAATCTCGTAGTCAAGAAAATAAACTTGTAGTAGATAAAGCTGTGTGTAGTTATGCTAACCAGAAACAGTAACTAGTAATATAATAATAATAATAACTAGATGTACTTCCGCAGGGTCCCCAAAAGTGTTATGTTTCAAGAGTGAATAAAACTAAAATTAAGAGTAACAAATTCTTTCTTTCCAAGTTCATATGTCATGCTGTGTTGTAACCTACAGAGTGCATAATTCTTCTTGTGATTCATGGTGGCATGCGCACATTTTACTGACGACACGGCAGTACAAATTGCAACGTTAAGCGTCCCTTATGTGACGTCATTTTAGTGTCTACTGACCGACTGACTGACAGATAACACACTACAGTATAGTTGGTTTAAACAGGTGATCCCTCCAGGCGGCCTTCGGCCCACTTTCGGGGAAATAATAACTGTAGGTGGCGCGACATTCCAAGCTAAAGTTAGACAGAAGTTGTAAGAGTAGGGGACGATTCACATTAATACGTATTTTTCGAAACAGCTTGGTTTAGTTTTATTGTACTCTTTTTAGTCTTTGGTTTTAGCGTAAATGTTTCATATCAGTAGCCAGCTTAGAGGCATACAGTGTATTGACTTTGGAACAGATTCAACGGTTCTTTATCTATATAATTAGTCAACGTTATTCTAAAATATGTGGACAAAATAAATTTCTTTAAATACACGACTAGCTGATGTTTATATGTTTGACTTAAAAAATAAACTAACGTGAGAGCCTTTTGTTGTTTCTGTAAGATTGTTTGGCATTTCCGGAATTGCTCTGTGCTATAAAAACTTTTAAAAAAATTATCAGGCGCACAACACCTGTCAACACAGAACTACGCACTTGAACTCCCATCTCCTGTCTGCCCGTTGAAAAACGGGGAAAAAAAAGTTTTTCTTTGTTGATGTTGTTAATCAGCTTCATTAACAAGTTGCTATTTGAGGAACATTAGATCTTCAGGCTCATACCTTCCCTTGTACAGAAAACGAGCGTTTGTAATGGTCAAGTACTGCCAAACCACTACCTCTGGCGTCATAGTGACGTCACACCAATCACTCACATGTTACCTAACATTGGCTGACCATCATCATAGAGTGGCCTTTGATGATGGACTTGTTAAGGTCATAAAAGGAATTTGAGTTGTCAAAAAGTGTCATATATTTTAATGAAGTGGACAAAATAAAAACGTGTTCCTCTAAATAATATCAATGAAGTATTTCGTTGTGCAGTATTACCGGAGGTCCGTGATCTTTTTACTTAAGACGTAAGTAACTTAATAAAATGTAACATTTAATTCAAAGAATATCGTGAAAAAAGCTCATGTTTAAATATGATTAATGGTCTATATTTTTAAATAACTCGTTAGAAACGTATTACGCTCTTCCTTTGACTTTGTTGTAAACTTTGAGCTGTTATGTGTGGCTGGATGGGTTACAAGATAAACACACTGTGACAGCTGGTGTGGCTTACTGTCTAACATTCTCATCTATAGATAGACATTTCTGGCAAGAACTAACTACTGATGTGTTGCCAGAGTGATCCCCACCAGGGAATTAACGAATTGAAACGTCTATCAAGACAATATAGAGAATAAACTTAAGCCAGTTTAAATAAATGTATTTTATTTACCCCCCCCCCCAAACACACACACCAATACACAAAATTTGACAAACTTGGTTTTGTATATGGGCATATTCATACAACCTATCTTTGTAAATCAATCAGATTTTTGTTTTATTTGCTTGGGTTTTTATAGCAAAGCCACGGTGGGCTATCTGCTGTGTCCACCGCGGGGAATCGAAACCGGATTTTAGTGTTGTAAGTCCGTAAACTTACCACTGTCTCACCGGAGTACAAATCTACTAGACATCTCAAAAACTTTCGTTGGTGTAATTATTGTGTCTTATGCGACAAGTCCTATGGTATATTCAGTAATCTGTGAAACTTCGGGTTGGTTCTATGATGCCAAATGTGTCAAAATAACAGGTTTTTGAAATTAACAAAGTGCGAAAATATTTATAGACAAGAAGAACGCCACCTAGTGGCTCAGGGTTAAGCCTGCTTACTCACATCGCTAAAACGGGTTTCGATACTCGTGGTGGGCACAGTCCAGATAGCCCGTTGTGTAGCTTTGCACTTAACTATAAACAAACAAAAAGTACGTGTTCTGAAAAATAGACAAAACTATAATTTGATAAAAATGTACACATTGCTTAAATCTCTCATAGCTGCATGAAATTAACCCTTACTGTATGATAATGTTACAGAATATTCTTGGCAGTTTAGATAAATTCGCCAGTAATTCTGCTCCTTTTGTTATTGGTTATTGTATTTCCGCTAATTTAAAGATTTTTTTTTACTTTCAAAAACCAATATTACAAGCTATTTAGACGCTTCTTTGTATTATCTTGCTTATTTTTTTGTTGTTGTTTTTTAGCGCAACGTTACACAAGGGGCTATTTACACTGTCCATTCCAAGGAATTGAGTCCGTAAAGTTATCACTAGCGGTCTGGTATAGCTTGATGGTTAGGGCACTTGACTCGCAATCTGCGGATCGTGGGTTCGAATCCTGTAACTGAACATGCTCGACCTTTCAGCAGTGGAGCTGTTATAACGTAACGGTCAATCTCACTGTTCGTTGGGAAAAGAGTAGCCCAAGAGTTGGCGGTGGGTGGTGATGACTTTCCTCTAGTCTATTACCTCAAAATTAGGGACGGCTAGCGCAGATAACCCTTTAGTAGCTTTGTGCGAAATGCAACAAACAAACTTACCTAGTGGGTGACGTATATTTTGCTCAATGCTTTTCTTAAATGGAACGTGTCCTTTGTATGAGTGAAACTCTCGTATTTATAACGTGCATTTATGGCAAAAAGTCTACACCAGGTGCTGATGTAACATTCCGTTTAAAATGACGCCCATTGACAGATTACTTTAGCCTCTGGCAACAAGTTGACAAAGGCAGTTTCCTACAGAGAGGTGCCCGGCATGGCCAGGTGGATAAGGCGCTCGACTCACAATCTGAGGGTCGTGGGTTCG
>NW_013669765.1:91012-96794 GCF_000517525.1 Limulus polyphemus
CCTACAGAGAGGGTGAACTGTATGAAGGCAACATTATTTTTATTACTGAAAGTCATTGGTTGTCATTTCGTATCTCGGTCTTCCACATTTTGTATAGGCTAACAAACTGTCAGTTGTAATGTGTTTGAATAATTTTATTTGTGTTTTTTATAAGGATTTTCATACACATAAACAGTAAGGAATCGTAAATATATCGTGTCGTAGTAATTTTTCTCAGATGCCATCTTCCCTTGAAGTTATACTGTCGGGGCTGGGCAATAGATTTCATTAGTTTGTAGGAAGAACTGTGTAAAGTTTTGCTTATACGCTATTTAACTAACATTAAATCGGCGACAGCACTTCAAGCCAATAATTAGTGTTTTTGTGTTCCTTAATAAAGGTATACTCTATTATTTCTTTATTGTTATTTTCATTAACAATATTGAATCATTGTTTTATTAAATCGGCATAATTTACATTATATAATATCTCCACTGATGTATATGATGCTGTATGATTGCCTAGTTATACTCAATAATTTTTTATTATTATGTATATATAAATTTTCAAATGCAATGTCAAAATAGTATAAGTAACCGCCATATTTGTTTCAAAATAGTATTAGCAGCAGTCACACTAAACGTCAAAATAGAAGTAGATGCGGTAATACTTAAGGTAAGATAGTATTAGGAGTAGCAGTCCTACTTATTTACAACGCAGTGGTACTTAAAGTCTTTGTTTCATTCCAAATGCGTTGTGTTTACATATGTGTTTAAATGAACAAAAGCCAGCTCAAACAAAGACCCACATTGCGGTGGGGATAAACTGTCTATCAGTCTTAACCTCCATTCTCACATGAATAAATCAATAAAAATCAAATAAAATAGTCAAAACAAGTATAAATTAGGAGAGCGAGATGTGGGTGCTCAAACCTACAATGTCACACATCTATATCACCCTTCACTGCCTGCAAACAGTTGTGGGAAGGTGACTGCTCTCCAAGGTAAAATGATAAAAAATAAATGAAAAAGAAAAAAAAAGAGTAAGTAAGATAAATTTACCTCCTCATGTTGGCATTCCAGCTCCCATTATAAAAGTAAAGTACTAATTTAACTTAATTAGTAATACAGTAGACAAATTATACTGGTATCTATAGTAATAAAAGGGCGTGTCTGTCTGTGTGTGTGACCACCATAACACCAAGAGGAAAGAATCTAGGAACCTGAAATTTTGCACCCATACTAAGTGGACCCTGAAGATGTGCAACTGGGTATTATTACTTATCGTCGTGCGTGCGCATCTATTTAATGAGGCAAGCTACCTAGAAACCACATAGAAAAGAAGTGGTTCATTATATTACAATAGAAATCACATAGAGACAGACAGACAGACACTCAGTGCGCGCGTGCGCGGTGTGCACCTGGGTAATATTACTTATTCACGTGCGTGCGCGCGTGCGCTTACACATTTTCTTTAATGAGGCAAGCTAGCGAAAAACCACAAAGAAAAGAATATGTGACCGCCATAGCTTCAAGAGAAAACAACCTAGAAACCTGAAATTTTGCACCCGTACTAAGTGGACCCTGAGAGTGTGCACCTGGGTATTATTACTTATGTACGTGCGTGCGCATCTTTTTATGCGAAAAACCAAATAGAAAAGAAATGTTACCGCCATAGCTCCAAGAGGAAAGAACCTAGAAACTTGAAATTTGCATCTATACTAAGTGGATCCTGAGCGTGTGCACATCGGTATTATTATTATCTTATCCACCTGTGTGCGTGCGTGCGTGCGAATCTTTTTAATGAGGCAAGCTAGCGAAAACATACATAGAAAAGAAATGGTTCCTTATATAACAATTTCTAATATATAAAAAAGCCAGTGCGTTTTCGTAACAATGCATTCCAGCAATGAGTTCAGAATACACAGAATATCAACTTAATAACTCGGGAAAAGCCGGGTACTTTTGCTAGTATATATATGAAAGAAAGTCTCTATGGTGATTTGATGTGTTATTTGTTTGTTTGTAGTTAAGCACAAAGCTACACAATGGGTAATGTGTGCTCCGCCCACCATGAATATCGAAACCAAGTTTGTCCGATCAAAGTCCCGATTTTATATAACTCCTGATGAGATTAAGAAGTCCCGGTTTCGTATAGCTCTTCGTGAGATTAAGAAGTCTCGGTTTTTGTATAGCTCTTGGTAAGATTAAGAAGTCTCGGTTTTTGAAAAGCTCCCGGTGAGATTAAGAAGTCTCGGTTTTTTGTATAGCTCTTGAAGAGATTAAGAAGTCCCGGTTTTTGTACAGCTCTTCGTGAGATTAAGAGGTCGCGGTTTTTGTATAGCTCTTGGTGAGATTAAGAAGTCCCGGTTTTGTATAGCTCTTGGTGAGATTAAGAAGTCTCGGTTTTTGAATAGCTCTTGGTGAGATTAAGATGTCTCGGTTTATGTATAGCTCCTGGTAAGATAAAGAAGTCCCGGTTTCGTATAGCTATTCGTGAGATTAAAAAGTCTCGGTTTTTGTATAGCTCTTGGTGAGATTAAGAAGTCTCGGTTTTTGGACAGCTGCCGGTGAGATTAAGAAGTCTCGGTTTTTGTATAGCTCTTGGTGAGATTAAGAAGTCTCGGTTTTTGTATAGCTCTTGGTGAGATTAAGAAGTCCCGGTTTTTGTATAGCTCTTCGTGAGGTTAGAAGTCTCGGTTTTTGTATAGCTCTTCGTGAGATTAAGAAGTCTCGGTTTTTGTATAGCTCCTGGTGAGATTAAGAAGTCTCGGTTTTTGTATAGCTCCTGGTGAGATTAAGAAGTCCCGGTTTTGTATAGCTCTTGGTGAGATTAAGAAGTCTCGGTTTTTGAATAGCTCTTGGTGAGATTAAGAGGTCCCGGTTTTTGTATACCTCTTGGTGAGATTAAGAAGTCTCGGTTTTTAAATAGCTCCTGGTGAGATTAAGAAGACCGGTTTTGTATAGCTCCTGGTGAGATCAAGAAGTCCCGGTTTTGTATAGCTCCTGGTGAGATCAAGAAGTCCCGATTTTGTATAGCTCCTGGTGAGATTAAGAAGTCTCGGTTTTTGTATATCTCCTGGTTAGATTAAGAAGTGCCGGTTTTGTATAGCTTCTGGTGAGATTAATACCTCCCGGTTTAGTATAGCTCCTGGTGAGATTAATAAGTCCCGGTTTTTGTATCGCTCCTGGTGAGATTAAATAGTCTCGGTTTTTGTATAGCTATGTGTGAGATTATGAAGTCTAGGTTTTTGTACAACTCCTGGTGAGATTAAAAAGTCCCGGTTTTGTATAGCTCCTGGTGAGATTAAGAAGTCTCGGTTTTTGTATAGCTCCTAATAAGATTAATAACTCCCGGTTTAGTATAGCTCCTGGTGAGATTAATAAGTCCCGGTTTTTGTATAGCTCCTGGTGAGATTAAGAAATCCCGGTATTGTATAGGTCCTGGTGAGATTAAGAAGTCCCTGTTTTGTATAGCTGTTGTTGAGACTAATAAGTCTCGGTTTTGATATAGCTGTTGTTGAGATTAATAAGTCTCGGTTTTTTTATAGCTCTTCGTGAGATTAAGAAGTCTCGGTTTTTGTATAGCTCCTGGTGAGATTAAGAAGTCCCGGTTTTGTAAAGCTCCTGGTGAGATTAAGAAGTCCCGGTTTTGTATTGCTCCTGTTGAGTTTAAGAGGTCCCGGTTTTTGTATAGCTCTTGGTGAGATTAAGAAATCTCAGTTTTTGTATAGCACCTGGTGAGATTAAGAAGTCTCAGTTTTTGTATAGCACCTGGTGAGATTAAGAAATCTCGGTTTTTTTTATAGCTCTTGGTGAGATTAAGAAGTCTCGGTTTTTGTATAGCTCCTGGTCAGATTAAGAAGTCTCGGTTTTTGTATAGCTCCTGGTAAGATTAAAAAGTCCCGGTTTTGTATAGCTCTTGGTGAAATTAAGATGTTTCGGTTTTTGTATAGCTCTTGGTAAGATTAAGAAGTCTCGGTTTTGTATAGCTCTTGGTGAGATTAAAAAGTCCCGGTTTTGTATAGCTCCTGGTGAGATTAAGAAGTCTCGGTTTTGTATAGGTGTTGGCGAGATTAAGAAGACTCGGTTTTGGTATCGCTCCTGGTGAGATTAAATAGTCTCGGTTTTTGTATAGCTATGTGTGAGATTAAGAAGTTTCGGTTTTTGTATAGCTCTTGGTGAGATTAAGAAGTCTCAGTTTTTGTATAGCACCTGGTGAGATTAAGAAGTCTCAGTTTTTGTATAGCACCTGGTGAGATTAAGAAGTCTCGGTTTTTTGTATAGCTCTTGGTGAGATTAAGAAGTCTCGGTTTTTGTATAGCTCCTGGTCAGATTAAGAAGTCTCGGTTTTTGTATAGCTCCTGGTAAGATTAAAAAGTCCCGGTTTTGTATTGCTCCTGTTGAGTTTAAGAGGTCCCGGTTCTTGTATAGCTCTTGGTGAGATTAAGAAGTCTCAGTTTTTGTATAGCACCTGGTGAGATTAAGAAGTCTCAGTTTTTAGTATAGCACCTGGTGAGATTAAGAAGTCTCGGTTTTTTGTATAGCTCTTGGTGAGATTAAGAAGTCTCGGTTTTTGTATAGCTCCTGGTCAGATTAAGAGGTCCCGGTTTTTGTATAGCTCCTGGTGAGATTAAGAAGTCTCAGTTTTTGTATAGCTCCTGGTGAGATTAAGAAGTCCCGGTTTTGTATAACTCCTGGTGAGATTAATAAGTCCCGGTTTTGTATAGCTCCTGGTGAGATTAAGAAGTCCGGTTTTGTATAGCTCCTGGTGAGATTAAGAAGTCCCGGTTTTGTATTGCTTCTGTTGAGATTAAGAAATCTCGGTTTTTGTATACCTCTTGGCGAGATTAAGAAGTCTCGGTTCTTGTATACCTCTTGGTGAGATTAAGAAGTCCCGGTTTGTATAGCTCCTGGTGAGATTAAAAAGTCCCAGTTTTGTATAGCTCCTGGTGAGATTAAGAAGTCCCGGTTTTGTATAGCTGTTGGCGAGATTAAGAAGACTCGGTTTTTGTATCGCTCCTGGTGAGATTAAATAGTCTTGGTTTTTATATAGCGATGTGTGAGATTAATAAGTCCCGGTTTTGTATAGCTCCTGGTGAGATTAAGAAGTCCCGGTTTTGTATTGCTTCTGTTGAGTTTAAGAGGTCCCGGTTTTTGTTTAGCTCTTGGTGAGATTAAGAAGTCTCGGTTTTTGTATAGCTCCTGGTGAGATTAAGAAGTCTCAGTTTTTGTGTAGCTCCTGGTGAGATTAAGAAGTCTTGGTTTTTGTATAGCTCCTGGTGAGATTAAGAAGTCCGGTTTTTGTATAACTCCTGGTGAGATTAATAAGTCCCGGTTTTGTATAGCTCCTGGTGAGATTAAGAAGTCCGGTTTTGTATAACTCCTGGTGAGATTAATAAGTCCCGGTTTTGTATAGCTCCTGGTGAGATTAAGAAGTCCCGGTTTTGTATTGCTTCTGTTGAGTTTAAGAGGTCCCGGTTTTTGTTTAGCTCTTGGCGAGATTAAGAAGTCTCGGTTTTAGTATAGCTCCTGGTGAGATTAAGAAGTCTCAGTTTTTGTATAGCTCCTGGTGAGATTAAGAAATCTCGGTTTTTGTATAGCTCTTGGCGAGATTAAGAAGTCTCGGTTTTTGTATAGCTCCTGGTGAGATTAAGAAGTCCCGGTTTTGTATTGCTTCTGTTGAGTTTAAGAGGTCCCGGTTTTTGTATAGCTCTTGGTGAGATTAAGAAGTCTCGGTTTTAGTATAGCTCCTGGTGAGATTAAGAAGTCTCAGTTTTTGTATAGCTCCTGGTGAGATTAAG
>NW_013669765.1:97576-99168 GCF_000517525.1 Limulus polyphemus
GTGGTGAGATTAAGTAAAGTCCCGGTTTTGTATAGCTCCTGGTGAGATTAATAACTCCCGATTTAGTATAGCTCCTGGTGAGATTAATAAGTCCTGGTTTTGTAAATCTTCTGGTGAGATTAACAAGTCCCGGTTTTGTATTGCTCCGATTGAGTTTAAGAGGTCCCGGTTTTTGTATAGCTCTTGGTGAGATTAAGAAGTCTCGGTTTTTGTCTAGCTCCTGGTGAGATTAAGAAGTCTCAGTTTTGTATAGCTCCTGGTGAGATTAAAAATCTCGTTTTTTCTATAGCTCTTATTGAGATTACGAAGTCTAGGTTTTTGTATAGCTATTGGTGAGATTAAGAAGTCTCGGTTTTTGTATAACTCCTGGTAAGATTAAGAAGTCCCGGTTTTGTATAGCTCTTGGTGAGATTAAGAAGTCTCTGTTTTTGAATAGCTCTTGGTTAGATTAAGATGTTTCGGTTTTTGTATAGCTCTTGGCGAGATTAAGATGTCTCGGTTTTTGTATAGCTCCTGGTGAGATTAAGAATTCTTGGTTTTGTATAGCTCTAGGTTAGATTAAGAAGTCCCGGTTTTGTATAGCTCCTTGTGAGATCAAGAAGTCCCGGTTTTGTTATTACTCCTTGTGAGATTAAGAAGTCCCATTTTTGTATAGCCTCTGGTGAGATTAAGAGGGCCCGGTTTTTGTATAGCTCATGGTGAGATTAAGAAACCTCGGTTTTGTATAGCTCCTGGTAAGATTAAGAAAACTCGGTTTTTGTATAACTCCTTGCGAGATAAAGAAGTCCCGGTTTTTGTATAGCTCCTGGTGATATTAATAAGTCACGTTTTTTTATAGCTCCTAGTGAGATTAAGTAATCCCGGTATTGTATAGCTCCTGGTGAGATTAAGAAGTCCCTGTTTTGTATAGCTGTTGTTGAGATTAAGAAGTCTCGGTTTTGGTATAGCTACTGGTGAGATTAAGAATTCTCCGTTTTTGTATAGCTACTGGTGAGTTCAAGAAGTCCCAGTTTTTGTATAGCTGTTGGTGAGATTAAGAAGTCCTGGTTTTGTATAGCTATTGGTGAGATTAAGAAGTCTCGGTTTTTGTATAGCTCCTGGTAAGATTAAGAACTCCCGGTTTTGTATAGCTCTTGGTGAGATTAAGAAGTCTCTGTTTTTGAATAGCTGTTGGTGAGATTAAGATGTTTCGGTTTTTGTATAGCTCCTGGTGAGATTAAGAAGTCCCGGTTTTGTATTGCTCCTGTTGAGTTTAAGAAGTCCCGGTTTTTGCATAGCTCGTGGTGAGATTAAGATGTTTCGGTTTTTGTATAGCTCCTGGTGAGATTAAGAAGCCTCGGTTCTTGTATAGCTCTTGGTGAGATTAAGAAATCCCGGTTTTGTATAGCTCCTGGTGAGATTAAAAAGTCTCGGTTTTTGTATTGCTCCTGGTGAGATTAAGAAGTCCCGGTTTTGTATTGCTCCTGTTGAGTTTAAGAGGTCCCGTTTTTGCATAGCTCCTGGTGAGATTAAGATGTTTCGGTTTTTGTATAGCTCCTGGTGAGATTAAGAAGTCCCGGTTTTGTATTGCTCCTGTTGAGTTTAAGAAGTCC
>NW_013669766.1:0-4354 GCF_000517525.1 Limulus polyphemus
TTATAATGTAGATAGCAACATTACATAACATAGGAACACTACTCTACATTATAACAAACACTACTCTACATTACATAGGTTACTCTACATTATAAACACTACTCTACATTATAGCATAGCAACATTACTCTACATTATAGCATAGCAACATTACTCTACATTATAACATAGGAACACAACTCCACATTATAACATAGCAACATTACTCTACATTATAGCATAGCAACATTACTCTACATTATAGCATAGCAACATTACTCTACATTATAACATAGGAACACAACTCCACATTATAGCATAGCAACACTACCCTATATTATAACATAGGAACACTACTCTACATTATAGCATAGCAACATTACTCTACATTATAGCATAGCAACACTATTCCACATTATAACATAGGAACACAACTCCACATTATAACATAGGAACACTACTCTACATTATAACATAGCAACAAATGTAGAGTAATTAGCATAGCAACTAATGAACACAACTCCACCTATGTTATAATGTAGAGTAATCTATGTTATTATGTAGAGTAATGTTGCTATGCTATAATGTAGAGTAGTGTTGCTATGCTATAATGTAGATTAGTGTTTCTATGTTATTATGTAAAGTAATGTTGCTATGCTATAATGTAGAGTAGTGTTGCTATGTTATAATGTTTCCCTCTAGTTTATCACCGTTAAATTAGGGATGACTGGCTCGGTTATCCCTCGTGTAGCTTTACTCGAAATCAACAACAAGTTAAATTAGTGTCTCAATCTGTTAAATCACGAAAATAAAATGCAAACATACAAAAGCAGAAGTTTTCAAAGAGCAATTAAGAAAAAGATTTAAAACGCATAATGAAAAAGATATGGATACATACTTTTTAACACAGTTAATGAGTACATTAAAGAAAATAAACATATCTAAACACCAAGTTTCCCAGCTGTTTCAATTCATTTCCATAATTCACAAGTAAGTAATAAGGATCATGCAACTAAAGAAATAAAAGTAATTACATCTATAAAATATACAAAAAATACATCTCCAGGTGAGGATGGGATACAAGCATTTCTTCTCAAAAAGGTTACTCATAAATTGTTTAACCATCTAACTGCATTATTCAATTTATCCCTAAACTCAGGTTATATCCCGGACTCTTGGAAACAAGCAAATGTTTCTAAAGGAAGGCAAATCAGCGAATATACCGTCAAGATAGCAACCAATTAGTCTGAAGAGTTGTATAGGCAAAATTTAAGAAAGAATAATTAGTAATAGGCTTTCCACTTTTCTAGAGATATTATCAAAGTACCCGAAGTTCAAAACTGTTCCAGAAAATTTCGACAAACAACTGATCATTTAGTAAGATTAACTGAAACCATAATAGATAGCTTTAATCATAAGAAATACACTGTCGCTTGCTTTCTCGATACAGAGAAACCATTCGACTCTGTATGGCATAATGGCTTAAGATACAAAATGAAACAAGTGGATTTCCCGACAGGTGTTATTCGCTGGTTGTCTAACTTTTTAGATAATAGAAAATGTCTAGTGAACGTGAAGGGCACCTACCTGGAATATTTTACTCCCGAGGCAGGTGTTCCCCAGAGCCCTATTTTTTTCATCATGTATGTAAGCGACATGCCATTAGAAGATCCAAATTTTAGCCTAACCTCACGATTTGCAGACGATATGGAAGAGTTCCACGACCCCTTCGATTGCAGCTACAAACTTTCAAGAAGTTCTAAGTCAAAACGTCGAGTACTGTCCAAAACACAGAATAAAAATAAAAGTTCCAAAAACTAACCTAATTCTATTTTCAAAGTCAACAAAAACGCTTAGAAACCCTCTAGAAATATAACTGCACGGAACTCTTTTACATGTCGTCACTTCAGCAAAATATCTTGGAGTAACGTATGATTCAAAATTAACTTGGAAACCTCATATCAATCAAATCAGAAACAAAATATGGCAACGAGTAAACTATATCAAGGAATTGACTAGTAAAAACACACGAGCCACACCAGAAAACATCATTAAAGTTTATAAACAATACGTACGACTTGTAGTAGAATACGCTTGTTCTGCTTGGACTAATGTAGCATCAACACATATAAAGAAATTACAGACCATATGAAATGCAGTAATCACCACAGCTTTCAGAGTACCCAGACCAACAAACCAAATATTCATGCATAAATACGTAAATATAAAACCAATCCACGACATAGTCATAGATTGCTCGTTAAAATATTTTGATAAAAAATTATATAAAAACGATTCACTAACCTCAATAGATCGCGATATCATACATGATGATGATATTGATAGTCCTAAGTATCTGTCTCCACTCAATTTTTACTACAGAAAAGTCCATTTGCACTAGACCATAATATATCGCTTAGAATTAGGTATCACATGTGTATTTAAGAGGTATTATATGTGAATTAAACGTCTGGTAACTACTTCAAGTGAAAAAAGTGACTTTTGCTATGGAACTGTTTGTGAGTGTAAACGACTAAATACCTATTCACACAGACTTTTAAATCTACGTCAGAGCCATCTTATTGGCTTCACGAGATTTACCTTCTATACAGTTAGAAAACAAGAAAACAGTTTTATTCCCAACATGCATCATGTTAATAAATTTCTGCTAATTAAAAACAAAGGACGTAGTGTAATTTGTAGTGTCTTGGTCATTTTTGATATTTTATAGATATTATTTTCATGGCAATGCATCACGACCTGTCCGTGACTGACGTAATAATTGTCCCCCCGTTGGCTAGGCGGTAAATCTTATAACTTACAATGGTAAAGGGCACAGCGGTATGTCTGCAGACTTACAACGCTAGAAACCGGGTTTCGATATCCGCAGTGGGCAGAGCACAAATAGCCCATTGTGTAGCTTTGCGTTTAATAACGAACAAACAGACTGCGTAATTAGTACATTAAATTATACGTAATGGAATTAACCAGTAATTTTGTACAGCTGATGGACATGAATTTTCTTATTTTCACACATGTGTATAGTTGCCAATATTTTCAAGTAAGCACTTTTATCATAAACCAAACATCAATCTCATCAAAGCTCAGGGAGTTCCGTTTTAAAGTTATATTTCTATAACAAACTAAACGTGTTCGCTCCCCTTAGATATCCAGTTTGTCATTCCCTAGCCCACTATGATCTTAACGGTCTTGTGTTTGGTACTCTGTCACTCCCACCCCCACACTGATCACTGGGATAATGGTTGTTAGGATTGCCCATTCCTTTGCTGAATTATTCAGAAACATAATACACAATTCGCTAACATTAATACAGCTTCTGATAGGACTAACATAATCCACAATTCGCTAACATTAATACAGCTTTTGATAGGACTAACATAAAGAAACAGTTAGTAAAACAATCTGACGCATAAACAAGTAGAAACAATTTTCTACAACGTTGATATTCGAATAGCCCCTAATCATCACCGAGTGAAGAATCACAATGCTCCGTTAAGAGTATTTTAGAACACCAAAGAAACAGATCGACTTACTGGAAGGGAAAGCCTGTTTTTTTTATGAGTGAAGAGTGAAAGTTTGTTTGTTTGCTTGGAGTTAAGTACAATGGGCTATCTGTGCTTTGCCCACCACAGGTATCGAAATCCAGTTTCTAGCGTTGTAAGTCCGCAGATATACCGCTGTGCCACTGGGGGGGCGAAGAGTGAAAGACATAAAAGCTTGGGTTAACCTACAAATACGAATTTTTATATGCTGATTTTACTTCACTATACCTTTAAATCTTACTTTCAATTTTACTTCTACATTATTTTAACTCATAAATCTTTCCTTAGTTCTATAGTACATACTATATATATATAAGTCCGTTCTTTCCTAACCTCCTATCCTGACTTATTGTTACTTACGGTAGCGAGCTACTATTTGTTTATTAAGACACTTCTTACCCTCAACACCAACGTCAAATATTTTTATCCTTCCGCCAACATTGAGTCCAGCTTTAATGTGTGTCTTCTCTCGATTATTTTTGAAGACAAATCGAAGAGATGCTATTAAATCTCCGCCATACGTAACGCTTCTAACGTAGTGTGTTCCTAAAAAGTCTTTGCTGTTTCCCTTCCAATCATCCTTAGGTTTCGCATCAGGCGGAAGAATCATGGTAACCTGTATCCAATGACCCAGTAATTTAGAAATTGGTGAATTGCAAATACAGGCTTAGGATATTGTATAACAAGTGACAAAACTCAATCACACGTGAGGATAGTACTGTTGCGTCATCGAGGTCACGTGACTGGTGTGGCGCCACCTATTTTCTAGAACTATCCTGTACCTTGGCGAATGCTCTAGTATTTACTAGATA
>NW_013669766.1:5262-13481 GCF_000517525.1 Limulus polyphemus
AGGGGCAGTGTTGCGTCATCGAGGTCACGTGAATGGAGTGGCGCCACCTATTTTCTAGAACTATCCTGTACCTTGGCGAATGCTCTAGTATTTACTAGATATAGGGTAGCCTGGGACAATAATGTGTGTGTAGACAGTGAGTAATTGATCTGCAGTCAGAGAGAGACGTATTGTTGTTATAGCGTTTGTTTTAGCGCGATTGTTGAAATTAAGTGTATCGTAAAGTTATATTCGGAAAGAATAAACCAGTTTTATTAAGTAAGGACTTGTGTCGCTGAAGCTTCGTCGGAACGAAGTTACGGAAAATCAATTTAACAAACGGAGACGTAACAGTACTAATAATTTGTCAATCTGTAAACAAACCTAGGTAATTCTTCAATAAAAAATGAAAACTAAATAAAAAAAAAACAATACAGCCTAAGGAGGTACAACACAAAAAAACAACAACAAAAATTTTAATCAATAAGAGTAAATAGATTTACGGTGGGAGATAAAATTATAAAATATATCAGAAAAATCAGATGTAATAATTTTTCAACAGCTCCTGTATCCGTCACATTAAATGACATTGATGTTAAGACAAACCTTAAATAAGAAAGATACACTATACTTTAAATCTTATTTCTTATTTTGTTTGTTTGAAGTTAAGCACAAAGCTACACAATGGGCTATCTGTGCTCTGCCCACCACGGGTATCAAAACCCGGTTTCTAGCGTTGTAAGTCCGCAGACATACGACTATGCCACTTGGGGGCATTTCTTATTTTACTTTGTCTTTTCTTAGCCTATTGTGGTCATAGTGATCATAATTAAGGCTCTGTGAAACAAAAACTTATCATACTTTTGACTTTTTCAGCTATAAACAGTTTTGTATTTATATTTAGCACTAACTGGAGCACCCGTTCATTGGATTGGGGTCTGACACGGCCAGGTGGTTAGGGCACTCGACCCTCAATCTGTGGGTCGCGGGTTCGAATTCTGTCCCACCGAACATGCTCGCCCTTTCAGTCGTGAGGGCGTTATAATGTGACGGTATATCCAACTATTCTTAGGAAAAAAGTAGCCCAAGAGTTGGCGGTGGTTGGTGATGACTAGCTGCCTTCCCTCAAGTTTTTCACTGCTAAATTAGGGACGGCTAGCACAGATAGCCCTCGTGTAGCTTTGCGCGAAATTCAAAACAAACAAACAATCTCAACCTTTTCCAATATCATTCACCCCTATAAGTTTTTCACAACACCTCACTCACCCCAGGTCGAAATAAAAGACAAATAGGCACTAAATTTAAATGCAAAATTCTTTATTATGACATCAGACTACAACTAGAATGAATAAAAATAATTCTATGTATCAAACTACAACTATAATATATAATAATAACTAATGACTTTTATTGCTCTTGAATTTGTTGTATAATTGATAATACTCATTCACCCTGCCATTAACACCATCATTCTCGTTCACCCTGATACTGATCTCATTAACCTCTGGGTGAACCATTCACCCAGTTGAGAAGCACTGGTTTAGATATATAGCTAACAAATATGCGTTTTGGAAAGTTGTAATAAAGAATATTGTGCAATAAACATGTAAATATATTTCGTAATACCCTTAACATGAATCACTGCTAGTAACTTTTAGGATTAAAACGAACAACTTACAGTTTCAAACTTAACGTAGTAAAGCATTTCGATAATGTTCTCTCGACTTTCAACATCGCTCAGGTACGCACTGTGGGCTCCAGCTTTAAACAACCCGGATTTGACGTTTAGAGAAAAGGAGCCGCCAACGTCTAGGAAATTTCTAACTTCCTTAACTTCATCCACCATCGTGTGTCTAGCCTCCACAAACATGTTTTGGATTTCCTATACTCGTGAAAATAATTAATATATCGAGGTTCACGACGGTAATTGAAAGCAGATTAATAATAAGATTGACGTAAGTTAAAGACACAAAATGAAAGTTGCAGGAATATAGTGTGTTTGATAGCGCTACATAAGCATTATCCTACTTTCACTTTTTCGGGATTACTATCATTGTTAAGATGATAGTTTGAGTTACTAAAATATGAATAAATGATTTAACTGATTTCATATCAAGCTGCATAAATTCAATATATATATATATATATATATACTAGATGTACTTCCTCAGGTTATATTACAAGAGTAAATAAAACCAAACTTAAGAGTAACAAATAGTTTTATTTCTCGCTTTTGAAGTTCGTATGCCATACTGTGTTATAGCCTACAGAGCGCATAATTCTTGTCGCGATTCATGGCACGCGCCCGCTTTATTGACGTCATGCCAGTACAGATTGCAACGTTAAGCGTCCCTTATGTCATTTCAATTTTTATTGTTTACTGACTGACTGACAGACAACACACTACTGTGGTGTGAGTCGTTAAAACAAGTGAGCCCTCCAGGTGGCCTTCGGCCCCCTTTCGTAGAAATAACTAAATTGATATTTGTGCTTGTTTCTGAGTGTTGTTAGTTCCGTTTTTTATTGTCTCTGTTAGTTCACAACGTGGTCTTATCTTTTAGTTATTAAAACATATATATATTATAGCTGTGAAAATAGTACGAAAATTTTCATTAATCCATTTCAGGTGGTTATGACATATAATTAAGAATGTAATAGTAGTGACAAAACAATGCTTTATTACATAAGTAAGTTTACACCTGAAAACTAAATTATTAACATTTCATTCGGTGCTAAAGCTTGAACCTAGTTGAAGGATTTGGGATCAAAGTTTTTCCTAAGGATTTTTTCAACTGCACAATTATATTTTAACTTCATCATTTTTAATACATGACGCCTTATTGCACTTCATATATACAGGCCTAATAACAAATGATCCAAAACATGAATAATATTCCAGTAAATACATTTATTTATCAACTCTGGAATGTAATTTTATGATGTTAAATATGTTTATTTAATATTTATCCACTTGAACTTACTTATGTAGGTGGACTTTCAACTGCACAAATATTTTTACAAGCGCACAATTTGTGATCAGCTGCACACTAGGAAAACCCCTGTTTTGGACAGCACTTCATATTTGCAATCAGGCCGAAACGAGATATTTCGTTTCGTTAAATGAATCTAATAATCTCTATCATTCAGCTCGACATAAGTAGTGTCATGTTAGCCTACTCTTCTTTTTTATTGTTTTTCTGGTAGTTTCTTATAGTCATCAGGAACTTTATATTTTAATATTCTTTAATCTGAATGTTATTAACCGTATATTAATAGATGAAATCGGGCATGCCTGGACATTAAGCAATTCAAATTAAAGTTAAAAAAATTGATATTTAATATTTTTCTGCATACTATGTTTTGTTTTACAGTTTTCACAGTAAACAGTAAATGAAATATTAAAATGTTTACCTTTTTAATGAAATTCTGCTCAGTCCTTCCCATAATAAAATAACTAACGTATGAAAAATATTAAGTTGTTCATCCTTCTTACAAGTTAGAATGCAGTATAATTATATGTTAGCAAAGTGTTTTACCCGTGAAACAGATTGCGAGTCGAGCTCCCTAACCACCTGGTCATGCTGGGCCGTGTATAAAAGGTTAATCAGATTTTACCACTAAGATGGTACATGCCCAAACATTTGAACTAGGTTTTAGACGTTAGGTTACGTACATTAGAAAAGGTTAAACAGATTTTAGCCGTTAAGGGTTACCTAGATAAAAAGAGTAACTTTAGCTGTAACGTGTTACGTATGTAAAGATTAACTAAATCTTAGCCGTTAAGTGTTTTGTAAATTAAAAAAAAATACTAAATTTTAGCCGTTAGATATTACTTACACGAAATTTAACTACATTTTAGCCGTTAGATATTACTTACACGAAGTTTAACTACATTTTAGCGGTTAGATATTACTTACACGAAGTTTAACTAGATTTTAGCCGTTAGCTTTTATGTATGTTTAAAAAATGTTTACTAGATTTTATGTAGAAAGTAATCTTGAGGAAGTAATTATCCTAGCGAGATTTGTTGCCACTAGCGGGCTAATGGCGAAAACTAAGTATAACATAGTGTCTTTAGAGTCCTGTTTGTAAAGTAAAGTTGGTCTTATAATTGACAATACATGTTGGCGAGTGTCATTATTTCTGTGAACTGATTAATACTGTCATCGTCAAAACTGATCTAGGGATACAAAATAATCTTCACCAGAACTATATAGCACAGAAAAATAAAATTATTTTCAACACCTCATAATGAATTGCTAACAAACAGAAGAATTAAAATTTATACAGGAGTCTATTTATAGCATCTCGTCATAAACTGTGGAGTCTATTTATAGCATCTCGTCATAAACTATGGAGTCTTTTTATAGCATCTCGTCATAAACTGACGTACGATAAAACTTAATTGTGAAGAAAAAAGTTCTACACCACTTTATCATCCTGTAAGTAGAAATAAGCTCTAAGGGAAAGAACATATTGACATGACGGTTAGTAGGATTGAACTGTAATCGTTTCTAACACGTCACGAGCGTACAGCAGAATTATTCTGTAAAGCAAGAGGTTATTTATAGCACTTATTTAACCAAACTAGTTAACAGTGAAATTAAGTCGTGTACAAGAGACTGTTTACAGTACTTCAACGTAAATAAGCATTCTGCACGTGAGTTTTATGGTATCAGTATGCATATCGGAATGTTCAAGGGTCAAGGCCGCTCTTAAGCTCAAACTACACATTATGGAACTTTATAACCATTAATGTCACTCCCGCTATTCTATCGAGAGTAGTCATGTAAGCGGCGGGTGGTGCTTAATGGCTGTCTTCCCTCTGGTCATCAGCTCTAAACTGGAGCATTTGACCCAGCTGTTTAACACACACACACACACACACATATATATATATATATCGTAAAGGTGCTGTTCAGATTGACAATACCAAAATCAGTTAATGTTTGTAGATTACTTTGATGTGTAAGACAGTATTTACAATATTCATTATGAAATAATGTACAGAGGAATCAAGTACTAAATATCGGTGGCTTACAGAACATCCTAATAAACAAGCGCGCACTAAAAGTAAAATCTCCACATCAGAAATGGATTCAAAAGAATAAATCATTTACAAGGTACCACATGAAATTCTCATAAATAAGAAATCACTTAGATTATCTGGTTATAAAATGGTGTACAGGAAAATAACTTATATATAAGAAGTTCTTTGTAGCACGTAATAAAACTGCCTACAGTAGAGCTAGATCCTGTATACAAGATATTATTTACAGTAATTATATATTATATGAGTGAAATCACAATCAAAATAGATTTCCCTCTTCTTTATCAATAAACGTATATATATTAGAACCTAAGCCTTACCAAAGATCTATTCAATACATTTTCCGGGAAAATATCAATTCCAACACGATTCGTGTTCATGTCAAAGGTTCGTCCCAACATCATAGGCAAAATGTAAACCATTATTTCTCCCATAATTATTATGAATTCTTTTTCGCTGTTCAATAAAAGCAATGTAACAGTTATAATTTACGTTCAATTCTATATTCTCAAACTGATATTTACACCAGATGGCATGTACAAGTTTAGCACTGTATTAAGCATACAAAGACCACAACGAATGAAGGTGCATATCAGAGTGCTCACCTTGTCAATCATATCCTTTCTGCTGAGAAACAACAGTTGGTCATCTTTTATCTTTATTGACAGTATTTATACATATAGTCAAAGTAAATATCTTAAGATACAAATGTTATTTCTCCGCAAAGAAACCTAAGTTTGCAATAACGATTAGTTTAAGGTACATGTTTACACAACCATACCAGAAAAAGTTTAAATAAAAGTATGTTTTTTTCTCTTTGTTTTTGCAAGTACTTATCTACGGCTTTTATGATCAAGCACAAATGTCCAAAACAATTACGACCTAAAAATGGGCATGCAAGCCTTAGGAATATTGCTCTAAATGGATCTATTGAGATCCAAAAAATGTTTAGTGTTTTGCAAATTCATATTTATAGAAGAAACTTACACAATATATATGTGTCAAGTTCTGTTAAAAACAATAGATCCGGTGCATATTTTGGAAAGAGGGGCTAGACGAAACCGTTACCTTGTTGTGTCAAACTAAACACGGTTGGCGTTGTCTGCTTGTTAACAAATCCATTAACGACATTTAAGTGTATAAAATCAATGTCCAAAAATGTAAAAATTTGAAGTTTCTGACATTTCAGTCGTGAAAGAGCTTCCATCATCTTGCCCTGAGCTAGTTTCCTTTTCAATACTCATAAAAAAACACATGTATGTACAAGAGTGTCAAATTTTAAGTAAAGTTAACACATTCCACAAACCAACCGAAAGTCTTCAAGATATCAAACTTGTACTATTGATTTTTTTTGCACAAAAAACCAATCAAACAAACAAAAGCATTCCCACTTAGTATAACCATCACCATCCTCCCCGGTAACCATGACAATGATTTTGAAAAAATAAATAAAGGGTAACATATCATAGCATAATATAATAAATAAGTTAACACATACGTCTAAATGAAAACATTCTTTGCAACGTTTCGGTAGACGTACTTCATATATACCATGTCTTATTTGTTTGATTCGGAAATTCACGCAAAGCTACACAAAACAAACCTGCGCTAGCAGAGCCGGATTAAGGTTTAGTAGGGCCCTAGGTCCGGGTCTAGGTGGCCTATGCGTTAATCCGGTACTGTAAGTTAGTCATCCCTAATCTTGAACTAATACACTGAAGATTAGGCAACTAGTGAACAGCAGCCACTACCAACTCTTGGGCTACTTTAAACGCATAGTGGGATATGACCGTCATTTTTAATTATAACTCACCGAGTGTAAAGGAAAGGGGACGCAAACCATGGACCCTCAGCTACATACTTCAGCACGCTGACCACTAGGTTATAAAATGTATGCCAAAAACATCACAAAAAGGTTTTCATTTATTTTTGTTTTAACTTAATTATCTATTTTTGATTATTTCTTTACACGACTAAAGGATCAATATAACTTTACTACTGTATATATATATATATATATTTATCCATAAACTTATGTGTTGAAGTACATCACTTCAATCATATTTAACGCTAGAAATAATTATTAAAAACAATAAAAAATGGCGTAATACATACGGAATTATAGATTAATTATGTAGCTTAGTTGTGAAAAATGGCTGACGTCACAAGATACTTGGAGATCAAGGGTTAGTCTCGTGATTGCACGAGGTTACTGCTCTACGGAGTTTAATTACTGGCACTGTTTATTCAAAAGTAGAGTATACATTTCGGAAGTGTAATATAGACACGAAACTTGATTTAAATTCGCATGCTTGTAGGGAATAACAATAATAAACACACAGAAAACACTGAATAAACTCATACTACAAGTGCATAGAATTAAACATATAATTCGCACCATGACCAATTGAAAACGGCAGTTTCCGAGAATATCACCCAAATCTACGTTTGTGACACCATGGATATTATTGATAAATTTAGGAGAAAACTACAAGATAAGATAAAATATGATAAATGCTACTGGGCCGGGTATGGCTTACTGGTTAGCGTGCCCGAACTCTGAATCTGATGGTTTTTGGCTCGTTGCCACAAAAATGCGCTCCGACCTTTTGTGCCGTCAATGCACTATAAAAGTGAATCAAATCTTACTATTTAGTGACATAAGAGTAGCTAGCCCTAGAGTTGGCGGTGGGTGCTGTTGACTACTTGCCTTTTCTCTTTATAACCAATCCAAAAATAGGGACGACTATGCGAAGATGTGTTTGTTTGTTTTTGTTGTTAAGCACAAACCCACACAATGAACGACCTCTGTCAGTAGCGTAGCAAGAGGGCATTTTTGAGAATTTTTTATCATCTATCAATCGAGTACAGAAACGTCTTCAGGACCCAAAAATGAATTTTAAGAAGCAGCTGCTGATCTTGATTCTTTGAAAAGAGAAATTAATAGAATCACGTTAAAAGTCCTGTCAAGAAGCACTTAAAGTGGGCAAGAATCAATCTGAAATATAGGGATTGACCATTGAAAGAAGAAAAATACGTTGTAAACGAATGCCAGGTGAAAATGCAGCTGATGCTGGATTGACTATTGAAAGAAGAAAAATACGTTGTAAACGAATGCCAGGTGAAAATGCAGCTGATGCTGGATTGACTATTGAAAGAAGAAAAATACGTTGTAAACGAATGCCAGGTG
>NW_013669766.1:14324-19537 GCF_000517525.1 Limulus polyphemus
TTCAGCATGCTGAAATTAATTCTTGCTTGAGAACCTCAATGAATCAAGAACGACTTAGTAACTTGGTAGTATTAAGTATTGAAAAAACGTACTTAATATCTTAAATTTTGACAGTTTAATTGATGCATTTGCAGCAGCAAAAGCACGAAAGGTTCATATAATGTAACCATGAATACCAGAATGCTACTTGTACAAGATCTAGTTAAGTATATGTACAGTTTTGTAAACTGGTAAAATTTTTTATTTGTAAACTTAAGTAGTATTTTATCAATCTGTTTTATAATCCATGTACACCACAAGTGACTGGCTTCTCATATAAAACATAAGTTTCAAAACTAGGGGTATAACAGAAATCTATTCTGCATGCTTGAAAGATTACTCTAGCTATGTGACTTTGAACAATACTGGATGACATAAATATCAAAATGGTTTACAAATTATATAAGTACATCTAGTAGGCTATACTTCATTAATTCCAGGTTTACAGTTGTGATATCGTGAGATGTTATACTGTGACTTTATTTTAGGCCTGTGTAAGGCGGTAATTAATTCTTTATGTTATTGTCATTAAGTGAGTAATGAGTCACAAAACAAATGATCAAAACATTTCAGAGGTGGGGGTGCCAAAAGTGTCTTTGCCCCCGGGTGCTGAGAACCCTTACTTCGCCACTGCCCTCCGTGGGTATCGAAACCCAACTTTTAGCATTGTAAGATGTGAGACTTACTGCTGAGTCAATTGGGGGGGGGGCGAAAATTCTGAAATAAACAATCCTTCTTCAATGCGATATTTTGTGTAAGTCTAGCATGACTTAATGGTTACGACAGTTCATCACTCTGTTGGTTTGTGGAATCGAATCCCGTTACTGAAAGTTCTCAATCTTTTAGACGTTAAGGCATTGTAATGAGACGGTCAATCCAACTATTCATTTGTAAAAGAGTAACCCAAGAGTTAGCGGTAGGTGTTGTTGTTTATCACCTCAAAATTCGAGTATCTTTTTTGCGAAATTCAACAAATAAATAGAAAAGTTTTATGTGACTTAATAAATCTGAAACATATTATTGCTAACATTGTTCCTGTAACCACGAACTTTCATTGGCGCGCGGATGTGCACACACATACATATAAAACTAATTTTAAAATACTATATCAAAATACGAAGGATTACAACAAAAGTAGAACAGTCACTTGTCATAGATAAATAGTCCCCGCTTTAATGGCATACGTACAATATACGACACTGTTACGGTATCTGTGATAACCTATGTACTTTTGGTGTGTAAGTATTGCTAACTATGGATATTTCTAGTGACCCACATAAAACTGATTAATACTGTGGATAAGAGTTCTTTTATTACGTAATTTTCCACCAAAGACATGCTTTAAATGTACTTTAATAAGTAGACGTAATTCTAGGTCACATTGCTTGCCTGTAACTTGATTACTGACTGTCCAGTGATTCGCATGAGGCTGAGAAATGTTATTGTATTCATGTTGAGATGCTCTATATATTATTAATGACTCATTTGCATCTGAACAACAAATTATCTAATGAATGCGCAAAATGAGTGTACTGTAAAGGTGTTTCAAATCATTATAACTATAGTGAAGAGATATAATTTTCAGAAGTTTAAAAATAAAGTAAAAGCATCAGTTAATCAGTTAATATTAGCGTTAAACTATCTGAAAACACTAAGGAGAAACAGAAATAATTACTTGTCGTTTCTTTATGACAATAAGCTTGCAAAAGTTCAATATGCTGCTTGATGTGATAAATCAAATATCCAGATAAAAAGAATTGTTAACAAAATTATACTAAAACATTACCATATGCCTGCATGCATTTTTTTTGTTTCCAATAACATTTTAAATACAGATAGCGACGGATTATCACTGATGAAAGAAAATATTAAAGAGAGAATAGGAACCATCTAACCGTCTATAATTTTCAGTTATATAATTAAATAATTTACTCTTGGAAACCTGGGCCATATGTGGCCTACAAGTTAATGTACAGAGCTATGGATTAGAAGGCCTAAGGTTCGAGCCGCGATATATCACTAAACACGCTCTGTACTTTAGCTTTAAGTGCGCATAACCCTAATAAGCAATTCCACTGTTCGGTTAAAAATGGTGGATTATAAAAGGCTGTCTCTCCATCTGGTCAGCAGCTTTAAATTAGGGATGGTTATGCTCAGGGTCGGCCCAAGGGTATTTGGTACCCAAGGCGAACCTTTAAGTTGTGCGCTCCTCTCTCATCCCATGCATAGCAAAATATGCATTTATAAAAAAATCTCAAAATCTAAATGTATTGTTACGACAGCGGAAGTCACGTGACGCTCGTAACACGTCATGAGCTTCTGGAAAATTCATGTCCCTTCGTGAAGCCTCGAGTGTTTACTAGATATATTGTATTCTTGTATATAAGACCGCCAAGAAGAGACGGCAACAAGGTAATTGAATTGCAGAGGGACAATTGAGTCAAGCGCGTGAGTCGTTCGTTGTGAATTATAGCGTTTGTTATGGCGTGACTGTGGAAATTAAGTGTATTGCAAAGTTGTATTGAGAAAGAATAAACTAGTTTTATTTAAGAAAGGACTTGTATCGCTAAAGTTTCTTCGGAAAGAATTTTTACGGAAAATTAACAAACGAACACAGAGACGTAACAAATTGGTGTGAGAGAGTGGAACAAAAAAAAAGAAGATGGAAACGAGAAGCGGCAAATCAAACTACAGCTTAGCAGATTTGATGGCAGCAATACAAGAACAGCAAAAGAAACAAGAACGAGAAAAGAAACAAGAAGAGAGATTACAGCAGTTGTTGGAGGAAAAAGAAAAGAAACAAGAAGAACGAGAAAAGAAACAAGAAGAGAGAGACAACAGCAGTGACAAGAAAACCTGCAACAGTGGCAGCTCGAACAACAAAATAAACAAGAAAAATTACAACAGCGGTTGAAGGAAAAAGAAAAGAAACAAGAAGAACGATAAAAGAAACAAGAAGAGAGAGAGACAACAGCAGTGGCAAGAAAACCTGCAACTCTACTCGGTTTTGAGAAGGGAAACAGTGAAGCCCTTGATGAAGTTACTATCACTTTTATTAAACTATGTAATAAGGATCGTAGGGTAATGCTGCTAAGACAAAACCGAGAATCAAAACTTTATATTTCATGCTTTAAGTTTGGAAAAAGCAGAAACAAGAAACAAGAAGAGAGAGACAACAGCAGTGGCAAGAAAACCTGCAACTGGAACAAAAAAGGAAACAAGAAGTACAAATCGAAAACATTAGTCAATTTCAAAGCGAATTAAATACATTACAGGATGATTTATTGTCTTTTACACAAGGAGGATACATTAATCATCGACCTAATCAGCCCCAGACAGTGGCAGCTCGAACAACAAAATAAGCAAGAGAGATTACAACAGCTGTTGAAGGAAAAAGAAAAGAAACAAGAAGAGAGAGACAACAGCAGTGGCAAGAAAACCTGCAACAGTGGCAGCTCGAACAACAAAATAAACAAGAGATTACAACAGCGGTTGAAGGAAAAAGAAAAGAAACAAGAAGAACGATAAAACAAACAAGAAGAGAGAGACAACAGTAGTGGCAGCTCGAACAACAAAATAAACAATAGAGATTACAACAGCTGTTGAAGGAAAAAGAAAAGAAACAAGAAGAACGAGAAAAGAAACAAGAAGAGAGACTACAGCAGTGGCAACTGGAACAAGAAAGGAAACAAGAAGTACAAATGGAAAACATTAGTCAATTTCAAAGCGAATTAAATACGTTAAAATACCGGCCTGACATGGCCAGGTGGTTAGGGCGCTCGACTCACAATCCGAGGGTCGCGGGTTCGACACCAAACATGTTCGCCCTTTTAGCCGTGGGGGCGTTATAATGTCAATCCCACTATTCGTTGGTAAAAGAGTAGCCCAAGAGTTGGCGGTGGGTGGTGATGATTAGCTGCCTTCCTTCTATTCTTACACTGCTAAATTAGGGATGGCTTGCGCAGATAGCCCTCGTGTAGCTTTGCGCGAAATTCAAAAACAAACAAACTTCTCGTTTCCATTTTTTTTTCTATCCCACTTCTGACACCAATTTGTTACGCCTCCAGTCGTTAGTTGATTTTCCGTAAATTCGTTCGGACGAGACTTTAGCAACACAAGTCCTTTCGTAAATAAAACTGGTTTATTCTTTCCGAATACAACTTTACGATACACTTAATTTCAACAGTCGCTCTGTAACAAACGGTATAATTCTCAACGAACTTCTCACGTGCTTAACAATATTCTCTTTGACTGCAGTTCAATTACTCATTATCCTCTTGTTCCGTTACGTTGTGAACGTCTTATATATACAAGACTAACACATATCTAGTAAATGCTAGGGCATTCTTGAAGGAACAGGATATTTCTAGAAAGAGGTGGCGTGATACTAGTCACGTGACCTCGCTCACGCAACACTGCTCCTCCTTAGTATTTTTCGTCCCGAACAATAGCCACTTACAATAAACCAATAACAATTAACAATAACTTAATTAAATGTACAGAATTACAAACACAAAATTACAATTCAACAAAGTCTCTTAATTTTGCGGGACTTATCTTTTTCCGTACTGGTCTCCGTCTCGTTGGCTTCTGCTTCACGTGGAGTTCATCTGCTTCATCAGGAAATGTCTTATCGTCAGTAACAGTCACATCAATGGTAGTAACTTCATCAAGAGCCTCACCGTTTCTCTTCTCAAAACTCGGTAGAGTTTCTTCTTCAACATTGGCTTTTTCAGGTGACACGTCTTCAGCAGCGTCATTTGTTCTGTTGTTCACTTTGTCCCAACGGAAATGTCTCCTGGTACAAAGCTGACTTCAGTAGATCTCTTATCATAAGTTAATTTCATCGAATCAGCAGACGTTTTCAAGTTTGAACGCACTTGATGGTGAATATTATCCATCCTTTCCGATAACATTTTCACAAACTCTGATACATTCTCAGGCAACTCTTTATAAGGTGGGCGTCCTGTTAACAGATCCACTGGCAAACGAAGTTCCCGACCAAACATCAACTTTGTTGGAGTGTATCCAGTGGTTTCATGCTCTGCTATCCTATAGACCATCAACAGTGGAGAGAGTAAGACATCCCAGTCATCTTGGCGGCTATTCCAAAACTTCCTGTCCCAGTGTCCAGTTGTACTTTTCTACCATCCCATCAGACTGTGGGGGAAGTG